>NC_091283.1:816838460-817008460 GCF_032444005.1 Ranitomeya imitator
ATGTATGATTGCTGGAATTCCCCCCCATTCCTCCTAAAAACGAGGATTCCTTTGGAATGGAGTGGTGGTCACACATGCACGCTACTGTTATATTAACTCTTTATAGGAGTACATGCTATAATGCCGGACTACAGTGACAAGGGTCCACCAGTAACCTTGACTCCAGGACTGACTGTCCAGCTACATGCAAATATTACGTTGCCTTCAGTCGCAAATTTACCTCTTCTCCAATTTATTAATTCACCAGGTAGTTTATTGAATGATCGAGATGATGCTTTTGTCTGTAGATACTGAATCAAAATTGTTGGAGCAATTACTGCTCATTTTGTTGGATAAGTGATTTACTCCCGTGGAGGGGCCCACCTGGGGATTCTCCTTCTCCCTGTGGGCCAGTCCAAGCTTCCTTGGCTATCTCGCTCGGTCTCGATGACATGTGCATCTAAGACCACAGCTACTATTAAACAGTCGTCACAAGTCCACCATTCTTGAGATTAGGGAGGATCACAACAACGGGAACCTAAAAAATAATGCATTGATCCCCTCTCCTGTGGGATGAGTGTTGTTAACGGACCAACCAATTTGAGTTCAGCACAAAGTAGTTTATTTGATTAAAAGCGAAGCCACGTAAAGAGGAATTAACATTCTAGCAAAAATTCAAGAATTAACACAAAAAAAGTGCAGCAGTATATACCTGCCCAGGTCTCAAAACTAGCAAACTCTCTCATTGTACAGAAGGAGGAGGTGAGCTGTGACATCACCTATTGTGAATGGTGGATCCTGTGTGATCTACTGTATATAGAGGTGTTATCAGTCATTGTACAGGAGGAGGAGGTGAGCTGTGACAACACCTATTGTAAATGGTGGATCGTGTTTTATCTACTGTATATAGAGATGTTATCTATCAGTCATTGTACAGGAGGAGGAGGTGAGCTGTGACATATCCTATTGTGAATGGTATATCTGTATATTATCTACTGTATATAGAGGTATCAGTGATTGTTTGGGGAGGAGGAGGTGAGCTGTGACATTATCTACTCTCTATAGATCATAGAGGTTTTATCTTCCATTGTAATACTGTCTCTGATGATAATGTGATCGCTGAAAAGTCATATGTGTAGAACAGGCAGTATTACTCTTATTAAGAGTCTGAAAATGCTGGGGGATTTCTGGTTTTCAATATATATAGGTGGTGGTATAAAAAAATAAAATAAAATCAAACATTTTGGAAAAAAATAACCTGATTTGAACAAAAGGTCATTTTCCGAGTGCTCCTTCCCTTTAATATACTGAGCTTGAAATGCCTTCTTTAGTCTTTACATTATTATGTAATATGCTAGAAGATAATCCAGCCTGAGCAAGTAATCACCTATCCATCGTCTCGGTGAAATCTCCGGACAGTATATAAGATCTCTGTTTGCTGTCACTGACTGGGAAAATGTTTGTTTAGATTTAGAGTCTGGAAACCTCTAACCACTGCACCCATATGAGCAGCGAGTGATCCATTCACTGACAGCAAACAGCTGAAATTACCCCAAAAATATAAGACGTCACGTATTATATTTAAAGGTACATAAAGGAAATTCTTAAAGGGATGTTCCTTATTCTAGTTTTCTTTGCACAATGACGATTTGTACAAGTTTTCAATATACTTCATGAATCCATTCATTGCGGCTTTTCAAGATCTCTGCTTGCTGCACCAAAGTCCGAACCTTCATTAATTCCAATGGATACAACTGTGTCCAAGTCATATAATGAGACGACCACCTCTAAAAAAAAATAAAAAAAGACAGATTTTTATATTTTTTTGCACCTTTTAAGTAAATTCTAGAATGACAGCAAGCAGAGATCTAGAAAATGTTGATGCAGAAAGTCCATTGGGAGTATGCCGGCACACTTTTTGGTCCCAATGATTGTGTTAGGTATATGCGCTGTGAGCCTTACCTGAGCATAAAGGCGGATTTTAACCCCCCGTTTCCTGGCTGGTGACCGCAGCCTTCTCTTTTCATGTGTCAGTAAATAATTGTATAATAAACATCCGGTCTTTTAATTTCAGGGCCACATCAATCACATATTGCGACTCTAGAGCTGCAGGAGAGAAGTGGACGGAGGTTTACACTGCGCTGTAAGACGCCCTCTGAGGAGAAGGATTTAGTTTTTTTCTGTCTCACAAGATATGCTACGTTTATTCATACAGTGCCTGAACTGTAGAAACTCCCTCCGACTCACCTGCTGACAAGGTCTCCATCCAAACGATCCATGTGAAGTCTGGAAACCACTATCCTCTGGCAGCTAATCTGTGACTATCTAAGTATTGTAGTACTACAAGTCACAGCAGGCTGTGACAAGTAATTGGCTTTTACGAAGAACTCCGATGACCTTTGCTTTTACAATGGCAGAACATAACTAACCCACTGGCTTCCATCCAGCCATGTACATATGTACTCGGTCGCGATCAGACCCTGATCTGATCCAATTGATCTATTTTAAAGGTTTTATTTTTTTTATTTTTTTTTTTCAGAGGGGCTATGTAAAAATAAGTCTGTGTACATACCTATCAAATCCCTTTCCCCTGCTGTACCAGTGCTCTCTCTCTGGTCACTGTTTACTTAGGCGCATCAATGATGTGTTTTGGACCACATGTGACCTCTGCAGCCAATCGCTGGCCTCAGAGGTGTTCTACTGAGGTTTGTGATTGGCTGCAGTGGTCACATGTGGTAGCCAGCACATAATGAAGTAAACAGCGCAGAGAACTGGAACAGCAGAGGGATTTGACCTATGAGTACATGGACTTTTATTATCTTATCCCATTTTAATACATTTTTCTGGATCCCGAAAAAAACATATTTTGCAGCACACAATGTTTATCTGTCTGCCTTCTGGGAGGCTGCCAGACACTGCACTGATTACTAGTCTATAGCACATTTAGAATATATATATATATATATAATATATACACACTATGGAAAGAACCTGCCACGCTGTTCATCCTGAGCTCTCTGTTTCATGCATATAATGCTAGCTATATAAAACTAACATGGAAAGAAAAAGGAAATCTAATTACTAGGGCTCAGCGGAGCTCTAGTTACACAGTATACATTTCAAGGGTATAGGACGATGTGTGACAACCCATATGGACGCTGTAACGTTCTGCCACCGGTCGTCGCATTCGACAGGACAACTCAGGGACTTCTATATCCAAGTAGTTCACTAGCTATTTTAAGGGAATATTTGTGTTTTTAGTTTCTATGTGTGTTTTTTTTTTTTTTTTTTTTTAAAAGAGGATGCAGCGGCTCTCCTGACATTCCTGTTTTAGTCAATTCTTGAATTAGTGTTTTTTTTTTTCTTTCATTATTCCTCTGTTACTGTTCCTGGAAGATGTTCCTCTATAAATGAGGCTCTCTGTGACCTTGTCCAGTCAGCCCCGACCGTGCAGGGACAGAACGTATTGAAAAGTGGATCGAACCACTATTTGGCAATAAATTTCCAGGAGGAACAATAGAGGGTATATATATATATATATATATATATATATATATATATATATATATATATATATATATATATATATATATATATATATATTATAATATAATATAATATATATTATAATATAATATAATATATATATATATATATATATATATATATATATATATATATATATATATATATATATATATATATATATATATATAAAAATTATTTTTTTTCTATAAATCAGTATTTTCTAAACCAGAAATGTCATGGAGAGCCGCTCTATGTGGCACCATATTACTAGGTTACCCTCATAGCTCCGGACCTCTTCTTGGAGCCACATAGTCCGCCGTTGACCTCTCACAGTTTTCTAGAATTGTTTTTTTTTTTTCTTTTACCCAAATCTATGCAAACCATTAACCACTATGAGTTTTTAACTAATAATGTGCCAGTGCCTACCGTCATGGTTCTCCGTCCTTTTTTTTTTTTTTTTTTTATACATGATAACGATTAGATTGTTCTATATCTCTAAATGAGACGAGGCGCAGAACCATCCGTGTAATTTTTGGCCTGCGCTTACTATTGTATAAACCAGGGACCCCCAAAGCTGTGCCTCTCCAGGAGTCTGGTTTTGCCAGGTTGGGGGCTACTAATATATCGTTGTAGTTGGCATGTGCTCACTTATTAGCAGAAATGTTAAAAATGTGAAATTTGTACATTTTAATTTTTAGATTCTCTGGTGAATGACTCCAAATATTGCTCAATAAAAAGGCCTTTATTTTCCACACTGTTCTCGATTATTGTTTTATAGACGCCCCCGACAGTCATAACGTCTGTCTGATGAGAGATGGAGGATTGGCTTCTTGGGGGTCAAACTTTAAAATCGAACTGTATTTTCAGCACACTTTGTATAAAAATAGTACGGTCGGATATAAAAAATATCGTAATATATCTTTATCACAGAAATCTGCTTCTTTCTCCACTTATGAGCCACTTCTCCTGCCTCCTGATCTTGTCAAGCACTCTAGGGGGGAAAAAAAGAAAACGCTTATACGTACCTTGTTCAGACAAGACTGACCGTTACACCTCCTATTGTATTCTTTTTTTTTTTTTGCACAAAAATTTGTTGACTTTTGGCTTTTATACGCTCCACCGATTATAAACGCTTCATAATCTACATTACAAAAATAGAGTAAATTTTGAATGAAGAACATATCTGATGATGGTTCACGGCAGCAAAAAGATGTTCCCGATTCATTTTGAGGCGTGCTTATTCTAATAAATTGGGCAAATCGCGCATCCTGGAGCAAAGCCAGTGTAGGAACTGCCAGTCTTTTTAGCAGCTTGTTCTGGGCAAATTGTGACTTGGGCTAAAATATCCCACTGGTCGGGAGTCGGGACACATTTGTTTGGCAAAATGGGAATAATATCTTGATCTAAGCAGTGAAATGTAGGTGGAGGATTTAAAGGGATTGTCCTGTTTTAAAGGGAACCTGTCACCTGAATTTGGTGGGACCAGTTTTCGGTCATATGGGCGGAGTTTTCGGGTGTTTGATTCACCCTTTCCTTACCCGCTGGCTGCATGCTGGCCGCAATATTGGATTGAAGTTCATTCTCTATCCTCCGTAGTACACGCCTGCCCAAGGCAATCTTGCCTTGCGCACGCGCAGTATGCTTTGCCCAACTGCGGGCAAAGCCGAAAAGCATTAGTGCGCCGGCGCATGCGCACTAATGCTTTTCGGCTTTGCCCGCAGTTGGGCAAAGCATAGTGCGCATGCGCAAGTCAACAATGCCTTGGGCAGGCGTGTACTACAGAGGATAGAGAATGAACTTCAATCCAATATTGCGGCCAGCATGCAGCCAGCGGGTAAGGAAAGGGTGAATCAAACACCCGAAAACTCCGCCCATATGACCGAAAACCGGTCCCGCCAAATTCAGGTGACAGGTTCCCTTTAAGGTAGAAGTCTGCAGTCATGCTTCGTGAATTCTGACTTGTGAATCCTCACATCACTCGCACTGTGCGCTGGGAGGCAGTGAGTGGGCAGCCGTGTACCTGCAAGTACCGTATATGATTTGCATACTTCCGACCACATTCCAACTAGACTATCTGGCTTCACTCAATACAAGTGTAGGCTGTGCACGTCTAGTCTGCATGTGACCGCATGTATGAAAATTGTTGTGAATTCTGTGGCAGAGCTCCCTCCTGTGGTCACAAGTGGTACTTCGGCTGATTCTCTCTGTGAGCTTCCGTTGGTGGAGGAAAGTGGTACTGCGGCTTCTGAGTTTCCTTCCTCAGGTGATATGGTGAAGTCGTTAGGTGCTGCTCTATTTAACTCCACCTAGTGCTTTGATCCTGGCCTCCAGTCAATGTTCTAGTATTGGACCTGTCTCCTCCTGGATCGTTCCTGTGGCCTGCTGCTCTGCATAGCTAAGTTATTCTTTGCTATTTGTTTGCTGTTTTTTTCTGTCCAGCTTGTCTATTTGTTTTTTCCTGCTTGCTGGAAGCTCTGGGACGCAGAGGGTGTACCTCCGTGCCGTTAGTTCGGTACGGAGGGTCTTTTTGCCCCCTTTGCGTGGTTTTTGTAGGGTTTTGTGTTGACCGCAAAGTTACCTTTCCTATCCTCGCTCTGTTCAGAAAGTTGGGCCTCGCTTTGCTAAATCTATTTCATCTCTACGTTTGTCTTTTCATCTTAACTCACAATCATTATATGTGGGGGGCTGCCTTTTCCTTTGGGGATATTTCTCTGAGGCAAGGTAGGCTTATTTTCTATCTTCAGGCTAGCTAGTTTCTCAGGCCGTGCCGAGTTGCATAGGGAGCGTTAGGCGCAATCCACGGCTGCCTTTAGTGTGGTTGGAGAGGATTAGGGATTGCGGTCAACAGAGTTCCCACGTCTCAGAGCTCGTTCTTGTTTTTTGGGTTATTGCCAGGTCACTGTATGTGCGCTGACCTCTATGTCCATTGTGGTACTGAATTACCTTTCATAACAGTACTGGAGGCCAAAAGTACTAATGATTCTCAATAGAGGGAAAAAAGAAGTTCTGAGACCATTTTTTTTTCTTTGCACTGTGTTTTGCCTTTTTTTTTTTTTCCCCTAGACATTTGGGTAGTTCAGGACACAGGTGTGGACATGGATATTCAGGGTCTGTGCTCTTCATTGGATAATCTCTCCTGACGAAGCCACGCTAGGTGGCGATACGCGTTGGGCCTCCTGCCCCCTGGACCTCTGGTGTTAGGTGGTATGGTTCTGTTCTTACAGCATGATCAGATGTGCCATACTTGACACAGCTCTGCTTTCTCTATGTACGTGCATTTAGGTTATAGACCTTATAAGATTTGGTTTACATGCTGGGGGTCTTTTATGGCATTTTGTAACTTTGGTACCTTTGAGTTAGTTAGTAGTTTTACCTAACTACAATGCGTATATGGCTATGATATATATGTATGTTCAAACTCGTCCGGGATTGGTTCCAAATTCCTCATTTATTCAATCATATGGGTGATATTTTGTACATAGTTTGTGTATAACATATTATAATTCTGTATTTCTATATAGTAGTATTTTCACTATATGTACATCTGTGCCATAAGCGAGCTGTGCCATGCTTGTACAAGTGTTTTAGGATCAACATATCTGTATATTAGCTTCATCCATTACCACATAAGTTATATTATATACAGTGGGGCAAAAAAGTATTTAGTCAGTCAGCAATAGTGCAAGTTCCACCACTTAAAAAGATGAGAGGCGTCTGTAATTTACATCATAGGTAGACCTCAACTATGGGAGACAAACTGAGAAAAAAAAATCCAGAAAATCACATTGTCTGTTTTTTTATCATTTTATTTGCATATTATGGTGGAAAATAAGTATTTGGTCAGAAACAAAATATCATCTCAATACTTTGTAATATATCCTTTGTTGGCAATGACAGAGGTCAAACGTTTTCTGTAAGTCTTCACAAGGTTGCCACACACTGTTGTTGGTATGTTGGTCCATTCCTCCATGCAGATCTCCTCTAGAGCAGTGATGTTTTTGGCTTTTCGCTTGGCAACACGGATTTTCAACTCCCTCCAAAGGTTTTCTATAGGGTTGAGATCTGGAGACTGGCTAGGCCACTCCAGGACCTTGAAATGCTTCTTACGAAGCCACTCCTTCGTTGCCCTGGCGGTGTGCTTTGGATCATTGTCATGTTGAAAGACCCAGCCACGTTTCATCTTCAATGCCCTTGCTGATGGAAGGAGGTTTGCACTCAAAATCTCACGATACATGGCCCCATTCATTCTTTCATGTACCCGGATCAGTCGTCCTGGCCCCTTTGCAGAGAAACAGCCCCAAAGCATGATGTTTCCACCACCATGCTTTACAGTAGGTATGGTGTTTGATGGATGCAACTCAGTATTCTTTTTCATCCAAACACGACAAGTTGTGTTTCTACCAAACAGTTCCAGTTTGGTTTCATCAGACCATAGGACATTCTCCCAAAACTCCTCTGGATCATCCAAATGCTCTCTAGCAAATTTCAGACGGGCCTGGACATGTACTGGCTTAAGCAGTGGGACACATCTGGCACTGCAGGATCTGAGTCCATGGTGGCGTAGTGTGTTACTTACGGTAGGCCTTGTTACATTGGTCCCAGCTCTCTGCAGTTCATTCACTAGGTCCCCCCGCGTGGTTCTGGGATTTTTGCTCACCGTTCTTGTGATCATTCTGACCCCACGGGGTGGGATTTTGCGTGGAGCCCCAGATCGAGGGAGATTATCAGTGGTCTTGTATGTCTTCCATTTTCTAATTATTGCTCCCACTGTTGATTTCTTCACTCCAAGCTGGTTGGCTATTGCAGATTCAGTCTTCCCAGCCTGGTGCAGGGCTACAATTTTGTTTCTGGTGTCCTTTGACAGCTCTTTGGTCTTCACCATAGTGGAGTTTGGAGTCAGACTGTTTGAGGGTGTGCACAGGTGTCTTTTTATACTGATAACAAGTTTAAACAGGTGCCATTACTACAGGTAATGAGTGGAGGAAAGAGGAGACTCTTAAAGAAGAAGTTACAGGTCTGTGAGAGCCAGAAATCTTGATTGTTTGTTTCTGACCAAATACTTATTTTCCACCATAATATGCAAATAAAATGATAAAAAAACAGACAATGTGATTTTCTGGATTTTTTTTTCTCAGTTTGTGTCCCATAGTTGAGGTCTACCTATGATGTAAATTACAGACGCCTCTCATCTTTTTAAGTGGTGGAACTTGCACTATTGCTGACTGACTAAATACTTTTTTGCCCCACTGTATATATGTATTTTGCATGGTGTGCATATCATCTGTACATCTACTTTATTCACCATGTCCAGGGGTGGTGGTTCCTTTGTTGGTACTCAGGACTCTTTGGAGTCGAGGTTTTAAATGATTTTATTGTTAGTGTTTGTGTGTTTCTTTTGGTTGACAAATAAAATTGTATATTTCCATTATGGCTACGTTCACACTAGCGTTGCGCCACCCTGCGTCGGTGACGCAACGCGCGACGCACGAAAAAACGCGCGCAAACGCGTTTTGCGACGCGTGCGTCGTTTTTTGACCAAAATCGGACGCACAGAAAATGCAACTTGTTGCATTTTCTTGCGTCCGACGCTAGCGTCGGAAACGACGCAAGTGTCGAAAAACGCCACCCTAAAAACGCACGCGTCCCCTATGTTAAACATAGGGGCGCGTCGCCGCTGCGTCGCTGGCGCAACAGCGACGCACATTGGCGGAACGCCAATGTGAACGTAGCCTATATGAGTGGTGGTCCCCATTATATAGCTTGACGCTGTTTCTCCTTTTTGTTCATTGGATAATCTCGTTATAAATGTACAAAAGATTCAAGATTTGGTGGTTCAGAAGCCTATGTTAGAACCAAGAATTCCTATTCCTGATTTGTTTTATGGTGATAAAGCCAAGTTTGTGAATTTCAAAAATAATTGCAAACTGTTTCTGGCCTTGAAACCTCGCTCCTCTGGTGATCCAGTTCAACAAGTGAGAATTGTTATTTCTTTTTTGCGTGGCGATCCTCAGGACTGGGCATTTTCCCTTGCGCCAGGGGATCCTGCATTAAGTAATATTGATGCGTTTTTCCTGGCGCTCGGATTGCTGTACGATGAGCCTAATTCAGTGGATCAGGCAGAGAAGAATTTGTTGGCTCTGTGTCAGGGTCAGGATGAGATAGAGGTATATTGTCAGAAATTTAGAAAGTGGTCTGTACTCACTCAGTGGAATGAAGGTGCGCTCGCAGCTATTTTCAGAAAAGGTCTCTCTGAAGCCCTTAAGGATGTCATGGTGGGATTTCCTATGCCTGCTGGTCTGAATGAGTCTATGTCTTTGGCCATTCAGATCGGTCGACGCTTGCGTGAGCGTAAATCTGTGCACCATTTGGCGGTATTACCTGAGCTTAAACCTGAGCCTATGCAGTGCGATAGGACTTTGACCAGAGTTGAACGGCAATAACACAGACGTCTGAATGGGCTGTGTTTCTACTGTGGTGATTCCACTCATGCTATCTCTGTTTGTCCTAAGCGCACTAAGCGGTTCGCTAGGTCCGCCACCATTAGTACGGTGCAGTCAAAATTTCTTCTGTCCGTTACCTTGATCTGCTCTTTGTCATCGTATTCTGTCATGGCATTTGTGGATTCAGGCGCTGCCCTGAATTTTATGGACTTGGAGTATGCTAGGCGTTGTGGGTTTTTCTTGGAGCCCTTGCAGTGTCCTATTCCATTGAGAGGAATTGATGCTACGCCTTTGGCCAAGAATAAGCCTCAGTACTGGACCCAGCTGACCATGTGCATGGCTCCTGCACATCAGGAGGTTATTCGCTTTCTGGTGTTGCATAATCTGCATGATGTGGTCGTGTTGGGGTTGCCATGGCTACAAGTCCATAATCCAGTATTAGATTGGAAATCCATGTCAGGGGGTACATGGTGATGTCCCATTTCTGACTATTTCGTCACCTACCCCTTCTGAGGTTCCTGAGTTCTTGTCTGATTACCGGGATTTATTTGATGAGCCCAAGTCCGATACCCTACCTCCGCATAGGGATTGTGATTGTGCTATCGATTTGATTCCTGGTAGTAAATTCCCAAAAGGTCGACTGTTTAATTTATCTGTGCCTGAGCACGCCGCTATGCGGAGTTATGTGAAGGAGTCTTTGGAGAAGGGGCATATTCGCCCGTCATCGTCGCCATTAGGAGCAGGGTTCTTTTTTGTAGCCAAGAAGGATGGTTCACTGAGACCTTGTATAGATTACCACCTTCTAAATAAGATCACGGTTAAATTTCAGTACCCTTTGCCATTATTATCTGATTTGTTTGCTCGCATTAAGGGGGCTAGTTGGTTCACCAAGATAGATCTTCGTGGTGCGTATAATCTTGTGCGTATTAAGCGAGGCGATGAGTGGAAAACTGCATTTAATACGCTCGAGGGCCATTTTGAGTATCTAGTAATGCCATTCGGACTTGCCAATGCTCCATCAGTGTTTCAGTCCTTTATGCATGACATCTTCCGAGAGTACCTGGATAAATTCCTGATTGTGTACTTAGATGACATTTTGATCTTCTCGGATGATTGGGAGTCTCATGTGAAGCAGGTCAGAACGGTGTTTCAGGTCCTGCGTGCTAATTCTTTGTTTGTGAAGGGATCAAAGTGTCTCTTTGGTGTCCAGAAGGTTTCATTTTTGGGGTTCATCTTTTCCCCTTCTACTATTGAGATGGACCCTGTTAAGGTCCAAGCCATCCATAATTGGACTCAGCCGACATCTCTGAAAAGTCTGCAAAAGTTCCTGGGCTTTGCTAATTTTTATCGTCGCTTCATCTGCAATTTTTCTAGTATTGCTAAACCACTGACCAATTTGACCAAGAAAGGTGCTGATGTGGTCAATTGGTCTTCTGCTGCTGTGGAAGCTTTTCAAGAGTTGAAGCGTCATTTTTCTTCTGCCACGGTGTTGTGTCAACCAGATGTTTCGCTTCCGTTCCAGGTCGAGGTTGATGCTTCTGAGATTGGAGCAGGGGCTGTTTTGTCGCAGAGAAGTTCTGATTGCTCGGTGATGAAACCATGCGCCTTCTTTTCCAGGAAGTTTTCGCCTGCTGAGCGAAATTATGATGTGGGCAATCGAGAGTTGCTGGCCATGAAGTGGGCATTCGAGGAGTGGCGTCATTGGCTTGAAGGAGCTAAGCATCGCGTGGTGGTCTTGACTGATCATAAGAACTTGACTTATCTCGAGTCCGCCAAGCGGTTGAATCCTAGACAAGCTCGTTGGTCGTTGTTTTTTGCCCGTTTTGACTTTGTGATTTCATATCTTCCGGGCTCTAAAAATGTGAAGGCAGATGCTCTGTCTAGGAGTTTTGTGCCCGACTTTCCGGGTGTATCTGAGCCGGCGGGTATCCTCAAAGAGGAAGTAATTGTGTCTGCCATCTCCCCTGATTTGCGGCGGGTGCTGCAAAAATTTCAGGCTGATTAAACCTGATCGTTGCCCAGCGGAGAAACTGTTTGTCCCTGATAGGTGGACGAATAAAGTTGTCTCTGAGGTTCATTGTTCGGTGTTGGCTGGTCATCCTGGAAGCTTTGGTACCAGAGAGTTAGTGGCTAGATCCTTTTGGTGGCCATCTCTGTCGCGGGATGTGCGTACTTTTGTGCAGTCCTGTGGGATTTGTGCTCGGGCTAAGCCCTGCTGTTCTCGTGCCAGTGGGTTGCTTTTGCCCTTGCCGTTCCCGAAGAGGCCTTGGACACATATTTCTATGGATTTTATTTCAGATCTTCCCGTCTCTCAAAAGATGTCAGTCATTTGGGTGGTCTGTGATCGCTTCTCTAAGATGGTCCATTTGGTACCCTTGTCTAAATTGCCTTCCTCCTCTGATTTGGTGCCATTGTTTTTCCAGCATGTGGTTAGTTTACATGGCATTCCAGAGAATATAGTTTCTGACAGAGGTTCCCAATTTGTTTCGAGGTTTTGGCGAGCCTTTTGTGGTAGGATGGGCATTGACTTGTCTTTTTCCTCGGCTTTCCATCCTCAGACTAATGGCCAGACCGAACGAACCAATCAGACCTTGGAAACATATCTGAGATGCTTTGTTTCTGCTGATCAGGATGACTGGGTGTCCTTTTTGCCTTTGGCTGAGTTCGCCCTTAATAATCGGGCCAGCTCGGCTACCTTGGTTTCGCCATTTTTCTGCAATTCTGGGTTCCATCCTCGTTTCTCTTCAGGGCAGGTTGAGTCTTCGGACTGTCCTGGTGTGGATACTGTGGTGGACAGGTTGCAGCAGATTTGGACTCATGTAGTGGACTATTTGACCTTGTCCCAGGAGAAGGCTCAACGTTTCGCTAATCGCAGACGCTGTGTGGGTCCCCGACTTCGGGTTGGGGATTTGGTTTGGTTATCTTCTCGTCATATTCCTAGGAAGGTTTCCTCTCCTAAGTTTAAACCCCGTTTTATTGGTCCGTATAGGATTTCTGAGGTTCTTAATCCTGTGTCTTTTCGTCTTCCAGATTCTTTTTCCATACATAACGTATTCCATAGGTCATTGTTGCGGAGATACGTGGCACCCGTGGTTCCATCTGTTGATCCTCCTGCCCCGGTTTTGGTGGAGGGGGAGTTGGAGTATATTGTGGAGAAGATTTTGGATTCTCGTGTTTCTAGACAGAAACTCCAGTATCTGGTTAAGTGGAAGGGTTATGCTCAGGAAGATAATTCCTGGGTCTTTGCCTCTGATGTCCATGCTCCCGATCTTGTTCGTGCCTTTCATATGGCTCATCCTGGTCGTCCTGGGAGCTCTGGTGAGGGTTCGGTGACCCCTCCTCAAGGGGGGGGTACTGTTGTGAATTCTGTGGCAGAGCTCCCTCTTGTGGTCACAAGTGGTACTTCGGCTGATTCTCTCTGTGAGCTTCCGTTGGTGGAGGAAAGTGGTACTGCGGCTTCTGAGTTTCCTTCCTCAGGTGATATGGTGAAGTCGTTAGGTGCTGCTCTATTTAACTCCACCTAGTGCTTTGATCCTGGCCTCCAGTCAATGTTCTAGTATTGGACCTGTCTCCTCCTGGATCGTTCCTGTGGCCTGCTGCTCTGCATAGCTAAGTTATTCTTTGCTATTTGTTTGCTGTTTTTTTCTGTCCAGCTTGTCTATTTGTTTTTTCCTGCTTGCTGGAAGCTCTGGGACGCAGAGGGTGTACCTCCGTGCCGTTAGTTCGGTACGGAGGGTCTTTTTGCCCCCTTTGCGTGGTTTTTGTAGGGTTTTGTGTTGACCGCAAAGTTACCTTTCCTATCCTCGCTCTGTTCAGAAAGTTGGGCCTCGCTTTGCTAAATCTATTTCATCTCTACGTTTGTCTTTTCATCTTAACTCACAATCATTATATGTGGGGGGCTGCCTTTTCCTTTGGGGATATTTCTCTGAGGCAAGGTAGGCTTATTTTCTATCTTCAGGCTAGCTAGTTTCTCAGGCCGTGCCGAGTTGCATAGGGAGCGTTAGGCGCAATCCACGGCTGCCTTTAGTGTGGTTGGAGAGGATTAGGGATTGCGGTCAACAGAGTTCCCACGTCTCAGAGCTCGTTCTTGTTTTTTGGGTTATTGCCAGGTCACTGTATGTGCGCTGACCTCTATGTCCATTGTGGTACTGAATTACCTTTCATAACAATAATCACATACTTACAGCACAGAAGAATCCACACACCGCGCACTGCACGTAATATGAGGATTCACATCACATAGTGACTACAGACTTGTAGCTTAAGACTGGACAACCCCTTTAAATAAAGTGGAAATCCCTGCTGTTGATCGGTTATTAGTTGGAGAAAAGATTGATAAGCCCACCCCTTTGGCTAAGAAGGTGTGACTTCATTTAGCCACCAGCTGTAAATGGAATGGACCAATAGTAGATGAGCCCATTTGTTCAATGCCGGATTTTAACAACAGTCTGTTACGCGATGGTGCAGAAAATGCTGCAGATTTACTAATGGAGAGGAAGACTGTATTTCTTAATTTTTAACCATTCTTTTGTAGTGCTCTTTTAAGGTGACATATTGGATGTTTTCAGGTCTGTTCCATCTTCTGTGAATTTAAAAACTTTCTAAGAGGTTTTATGATTTTGAAAAATCCTTTTTGGAAAAAAAAACTTTTTTTTTAATTATATTCTCAACCTCCCCACGTCCAGTACTGAATCTCCACTATTGCTCTGATGTCACATCAATGAACCCAGGCACTCTGCTCAAGCTGACTGTACGAGCCGCTGAGCTCAGTCATTGGCTGCAGCCGTGATGTCAGACAGTAAGAGACACTAGGAGCAGTGGCAAAGACTTGGTGGTGGACCTGGGGAGAGTGAATAAAGCAAACCTTTAACCGAGTGTATAGAGAAGAGAAAAGACGTGTGTCCTGGGCGGAGCCATTTGACAAGTGATCATCATGATATTAGGGGGGGTGCGATCGGTAACAACACGATCGGCGTCTTCAGTGCTCGGTGTCAGTGCTGAGTTATGCATAAATGGCAGCTCTTCAGAGGTAAAGGAAATATACCCTGCTTTACATCAGAATGTACGCCTTCCCCGGGGACGCCTCTTGCTTTTGATCTATTTTTGATTAAAATGTAAAAATTGAATCAAATGGTATTAACGCTCCAATGGGAGAACATACTCCAGTTATGAAGCATTCCCAATAGTAACCTGGGGAGGCTTCCAGCTGCATTGTCTCATCTGTAGGTGGTCTTTTTATGTCAAATATAATTAAAATAAATTGCTATTAGAAAGCCAGTACCCCAACATGGAGATTTATGTGCGGGCTGCCACCTGCATTCACGTGCTCTGGAAAGCAGACGGGAGAGCCGACATTTCCTGCCATCTTGTATCTGCCATGTATTGAGGCTGAACACTTCACCTAGATCTACATTCCCTATCAGTATGTCTTTGGAACATGCGAAGAAACCAGAGAACCCAGAAGAAACCTACGGAAACACGGGGAGAACATACAAACTCCTTGCAGATGTTGTCGTTGGTGGGATTTGAACCCAGGACGCCAACGCTGCAAAGAAATAATAGTAGGTGCAGTTAAAGTTCTATGGAGAGGACGGAGCTAGAGGAAGACAGACATTCTAGGGAGGAGCTAGGGGAAGACAAAGACATTCTAGGGAGGAGCTAGAGGAACACACAGACATTCTAGGGAGGAGCTAGAGGAAAACAGACATTCTAAGGAGGAGCTAGAGGAACACAGACATTCTAAGGAGGAGCTAGAGGAACACAAACATTCTAGGGAGGAGCTAGAGGAACACAGACATTCTAGGGAGGAGCTAGAGGAACACAGACATTCTAAGGAGGAGCTAGAGGAACACAAACATTCTTGGGAGGAGCTAGAGGAACACAGACATTCTAGGGAGGAGCTAGAGGAAGAGACATTCTAGGGAGGAGCTAGAGGAAAACAGACATTCTAGGGAGGAGCTAGAGGAAGACACAGACATTCTAGGGAGGAGCTAGAGGAAGACACAGACATTCTAGGGAGGAGCTAGAGGAACACACAGACATTCTAGGGAGGAGCTAGAGGAACACACAGACATTCTAGGGAGGAGCTAGAGGAAAACAGACATTCTAAGGAGGAGCTAGAGGAACACAGACATTCTAAGGAGGAGCTAGAGGAACACAAACATTCTTGGGAGGAGCTAGAGGAACACAGACATTCTAGGGAGGAGCTAGAGGAACACAGACATTCTAGGGAGGAGCTAGGGGAAGACAAAGACATTCTAGGGAGGAGCTAGAGGAAGACACAGACATTCTAGGGAGGAGCTAGAGGAAAACACATTCTAGGGAGGAGCTAGAGGATGACAAAGACATTCTAGGGAGGAGGTAAAGGAAGACAGACATTCTAGGGAAGAGCTAAAGGAACACACAGACATTCTAGGGAGGAGCTAGAGGAACACAGACATTCTAGGGAGGAGCTAGAGGAAAACAGACATTCTAGGGAGGAGCTAGAGGAAGACAAAGACATTCTAGGGAGGAGCTAGTGGAAGACACAGACATTCTAGGGAGGAGCTAGGGGAAGACAAAGACATTCTAGGGAGGAGCTAGAGGAAGACACAGACATTCTAGGGAGGAGCTAGAGGAAGACACAGACATTCTAGGGTGGAGCTAGAGGAAGACACAGACATTCTAGGGAGGAGCTAGAGGAAAACAAAGACATTCTAGGGAGGAGCTAGAGGAAGACACAGACATTCTAGGGAGGAGCTAGAGGAAAACAGACATTCTAGGGAGGAGCTAGAGGAACACAGACATTCTAGTGAGGAGCTAGAGGAACACACAGACATTTTAGGGAGGAGATAGAGGAAGACACATTCTAGGGAAGAGCTAAAGGAACACACAGACATTCTAGGGAGGAGCTAGAGGAACACAGACATTCTAGGGAGGAGCTAGAGGAAGACACAGACATTCTAGGGAGGAACTAGAGGAAGACACAGACATTCTAGGGAGGAGGTAAAGGAAGACAGACATTCTAGGGAAGAGCTAAAGGAACACACAGACATTCCAGGGAGGAGCTAGAGGAACACAGACATTCGAGGGAGGAGCTAGAGGAAGACACAGACATTCTAGGGAGGAGCTAGAGGAAGACACAGACATTCTAGGGAGGAGCTAGGGGAAGACAAAGACATTCTAGGGAGGAGCTAGAGGAAGACACAGACATTCTAGGGAGGAGCTAGAGGAAGACACAGACATTCTAGGGAGGAGCTAGAGGAAAACAGACATTCTAGGGAGGAGCTAGAGGAAGACAAAGACATTCTAGGGAGGAGCTAGAGGAAGACACAGACATTCTAGGGAGGAGCTAGAGGAAAACAGACATTCTAGGGAGGAGCTAGAGGAACACAGACATTCTAGTGAGGAGCTAGAGGAACACAGACATTTTAGGGAGGAGCTAGAGGAACACAGACATTCTAGGGAGGAGCTAGAGGAACACAGACATTCTAGGGAGGAGCTAAAGGAACACACAGACATTCTAGGGAGGAGCTAGAGGAACACAGACATTCTAGGGAGGAGCTAGAGGAACACAGACATTCTAGGGAGGAGATAGGGGAAGACAAAGACATTCTAGGGAGGAGCTAGAGGAAGAGACATTCTAGGGAGGAGCTAGAGGAAAACAGACATTCTAGGGAGGAGCTAGAGGAAGACACATACATTCTATGGAGGAGCTAGAGGAAGAGACAGACATTCTAGGGAGGAGCTAGAGGAAGACACAGACATTCTAGGGAGGAGCTAAAGAAAGACAGACATTCTACGGAAGAGCTAAAGGAACACACAGACATTCTGGGGAAGAGCTAGAGGAAGACAGACATTCTAGGGAGGAGCTAGAGGAACACAGACTTTCGAGGGAGGAGCTAGAGGAACACACAGAAATTCTAGGGAGGAGCTAGAGGAGCACACATACATTCTAGGGAGGAGCTACAAGAACACACACACAGACATTCTAGGGAGGAGCTAGAGGAAGACAGACATTCTAGGGAGGAGCTAGGGGAAGACAAAGACATTCTAGGGAGGAGCTAGAGGAAAACAGACATTCTAGGGAGGAGCTAGAGGAAGACAAAGACATTCTAGGGAGGAGCTAGAGGAAGATACATACATACAAGGGAGGAGCTAGAGGAACACACAGACATTCTAGGAAGGAGCTAGAGGAACACACAGAAATTCTAGGGAGGAGCTAGAGGAGCACACAGACATTCTAGGGAGGAGCTACAAGAAGACACACACACACATTCTAGGGAGGAGCTAGAGGAAGACAGACATTCTAGGGAGGAGCTAGGGGAAGACAAATACATTCTAGGGAGGAGCTAGAGGAAAACAGACATTCTAGGGAGGAGCTAGAGGAAGACAAAGACATTCTAGGGAGGAGCTAGAGGAAGATACATACATTCTAGGGGGGAGCTAGAGGAAGACAGGCATTCTAGGGAGGAGCTAGAGGAACACAGACATTCTAGGGAGGAGCTAGGGGAAGACAAAGACATTCTAGGGAGGAGCTAGAGGAAGAGACATTCTAGGGAGAAGCTAGAGGAAAACATATTCTAGGGAGGAGCTAGAGGAAGACAGACATTCTAGGGAGGAGCTAGAGGAAGACACAGACATTCTAGGGAGGATCTACAGGAAGACACACATTCTAGGGAGGAGCTAAAGGAAGACAGACATTCTAGGGAAGAGCTAAAGGAACACACAGACATTCTAGGGAGGAGCTAGAGGAACACAGACAGTCTAGGGAGGAGCTAGAGGAAAACAGACATTCTAGGGAGGAGCTAGAGGAAGACAAAGACATTCTAGGGAGGAGCTAGAGGAAGACAGACATTCTAGGGAGGAGCTAGAGGAAGACACAGACATTCTAGGGAGGAGCTAAAGGAAGACACATTCTAGGGAGGAGCTAAAGGAACACACAGACATTCTAGGGAGGAGCTAGAGGAACACAGACATTCTAGGGAGGAGCTAGATGAACAGACATTCTAGGGAAGAGCTATAGGAACACACAGACATTCTAGGGAGGAGCTAGAGGAAGACACATTCTAGGGGGAGCTAGATGAAGACACAGACATTCTAGGGAGGAGCTAGACGAAGACACAGACATGCTAGGGAGGAGCTAGAGGAAGACAGACATTCTAGGGAGGAGCTAGAGGAAGACACAGACATTCTAGGGAGGAGCTAGAGGAAGACACAGACATTCTAGGGAAGAGCTAAAGGAACACACAGACATTCTAGGGAGGAGCTAGAGGAACACAGACATTCTAGGGAGGAGCTAGAGGAACACAGACATTCTAGGAGGAGCTAGAGGAACACAGACATTCTAGGGAGGAGCTAGAGGAACACATAGACATTCTAGGGAGGAGCTACAGGAATACAGACATTGGGTTACTAAGCGGCCCTGCGCTTAGTAACCCAATGTTTACCCTGGTTACCCGGGGACCTCGGCATCGTTGGTCACTGGAGAGCTGTCTGTGTGACAGCTCTCCGGCGACCACACAACGACTAAACAGCGACGCTGCAGCGATTGACATCGTTGTCTATATCGCTGCAGCGTCGCTTAATGTGACGGTACCTTAAGACAGATTTTGTGTGTGTGTCTTTATTTAACTCTCTATGTACCATTTTATTATGTTTATTACTAAACATTGGGCTTGGTATTTATCTATTATCTATCTATGTATTTGTATGTATCTATGTAACAGTATTCTTCAATGGAGTATGTAAATGAAGAGGTTGGACAAGAAATGATAGCACTTTTTTTATTTTAAAGTATGTTAACTTTATTTAGGTTACAAAAATGCAGCTAAATATGCATGAAAAACGCACAAAAAAAGCATCAAAATCGCATAAAAAACAACGCAACAAATCTGCACCTGCATTTTCTGGCAAGAGAGGGAAGAATCTGCACAGAAAATTCCACAGGCAAATCTGCAACGTGTGCACATACCCTAAAACAATTGGGCTGACAGCAGAAAAGTTTATAAAGTAAAGGGAAAGAAAATAAATAAAATTTACTGTAAACCTCCCTGCACTGATGACATCATGTCAGTGATGCTGGCGGAATATTCACAGGGCTCTGGTGCGACCATGGATTATTGCCAAGAAGTCCTTACGGTCACCTCCCACTGCGCCGCCTGGCGCTCGCGTGCCACTGACTGTACCGCTCACAAGGCATATAAATCAGTGGCCATTGATGGGCTGCTTCACTCACACTTTTATTGGCAGTCTGAGTTCTGTCCACAGGAAGAGCGAGCACTGCAGCCCATCGGCGGCTGCTGATTGTCTGCAGCGCTCACAAGATATAAAAATGACACAATACTGTACAAGAATATAATTTTTTTTCTTATTTACTTTTTTTTGCACAGGGGACTATACCATTTCTGATCCCTTGTGCCAGTCACACAAAAAAATCGAGTGAACAAGTCATATGCAAATTAGGCTGGAAGAGCACTGGGGGCGTGTCACTGATTCTTCTAAGTGCACTTTCAGCCTCATTTACATAGGGCTTCTACACTAGATTTTTTTTTGTGACTGTCCTATCGGATTTTGACAAGAAATTGAAAAAAGTATAGTTTTTATTGGGTTCCAGCACTTTACCGCCGTATCACTAGTCCCATATTTAAAAAACGAGCCTATAGGTTACCTTTTAGTGGTTTTTATAAATTGACAATGGTGGGTAATAAAGGTCCAAACAAAAATGTAACAAAACTTTTAAGATTAAAAAAAAAAAAGATCTACATAAGTTGCCTCTAAAATCCGAGGGAGCAATCATTTCCCCTAAGATAAAAGAAACAATTGTGATTATGATCCCCTCCAAATTTATAAATGAACCATAAAGCCCCGACGCGTCTGCGTTCCGGAACACCTTCTGATATTAAAAAAGGGAGGAATTTGCAAAGGACTTTACATTTTTAAAACTGAGTAAATTTGAACAAGGGGTAAAGTTCCCTTTACGGCTGACAGATTCGAGAGCGAGAATTGAACCATTTTATAACCCCAAGACTGTTCATTAGAATATACTGCTCCCTATCTGACTGGTGCGGAGGTTTTCGGAAGCTATTCCCTCCAATAATAATTAGAGCCAAGTCTGTAGATTATTTTGGTAATTACCGTTCATGAAAAGACTATTGAGAATGATCACAAATGTGACTTTGTCTTTTATGGCTTTTGCTTTCATAGTTAATAACAGATGTTTGAGATTCTTTACTTCTACAATTTATATCGTATTCGCCGCAGCTTCAAACACCTTAAAATAATGACTCCAGGGTAATAATCCCTAATACTCTGCAAATTGCCAGGGAAAGTGTTCAAAGTTTCCGCGATGAACAGGAGCGCGGTTCTGTTGAATTATGAATCGAATCCTCGGGAGGGTAAAACATATACCTCACATATTAATTACAGTAATGCAAAGTAGCTTTGTGCCATGCAAAATACTAATGTGAGCCGGTACGGTCCTTGATAAAGGGACATTGTTTCCATTCCGTAGACCCTTACTTGCGCAAAGTAGGACCGTTGCGAGAGCAGGATTTATATTTACCGTAACTATCCTGACTCTATTGTGGATATTCTGCATATATTTCTTCCAAGATGGAGTTTGAGCCAGTATGTGTGTGTGTGAGATAATAGAGGTCCCTAAGGAATGTCTTTGTCTAACGGACTTGGAGAAAACAGGAAAGTTGGAGAAACGAAACTTAAGGAGGGTAAACACCCCAAACTATTCAGCTGGGTGTAGACTGAATCACCTTTAGCCAATGAGATGTATGTATGCTAATGCCAGCACATATTTAGAGATAACATAAGCCAATTATATGGTTACAATGCATGAATACTAATAACCTATATAAAATGATGTTATGGGGTAATAAAGAGAGATCCGATTTGATGCTCAGTGTATAAGCGTGGCTCTTCCGTGCACGTATTCGAATTTTACAATTTAATTTGGAACACACAAAACGTCTCGGAACGTCCCACATTATGTGTTGACTATAACGTCATTGTAAATATGCGTCAGAGATGTAATGGGATCAGTGTATAAAAATAATTTACATAGGTTTCTTACTGATTTCTTACCATGAAAATTGGGTAATTACCCATATACCTGCATTTATAGCTGTTTCTCAATTCTACATCCCGTCACTGTGGGGAAAAACATACTGGTTGTATCGAGCTTTCCAATACTCATCAATAATATTTTACTTACAATCTTTATATCTGTCGCCAGATTCCAAAATACCTGGTGAATATATTGCTAAATAGATCTTAAACCCAAAGAGGCTGGTACACTTACTTTGAAAATACATTGAAAAATAACTGTGTAATACTTTTCTGAAAAATTTCCCATTGATTAATAAAAAAAGCATTTTAGGAGTCCGGGACTCTTAAAATATTCATCTTTAGTATCAGCCATTCTGACGTTACAATGGATTTTGCAAGTGAATACACTAGCCTCATCAGGTATAAGACATTAAAATAATCTAAGCAGTTTGTTTTGTGAAATCTGGAAACAAATCTCCAAAAACAAACCGTTTAAGGGGAAACAAAATTTTGGAACAGTTTTTGATTTGGGGTTAGTTATGGGGCATCTTATAAGCACCTCTCCATTACTAATCTGTGGGCTTGATGTCAGCGGTCATAAAGCACATCAACATCGACATTAGTAAAATTAGTACCGCACTTGCACCGCACCAGGGCAAGTGGGAAGAGCCAGGCAAAGCGCTAGAATTGGCGCATCTAATAAATGCGCCTTTTTTGGAGCGGCTTTGGGCTGCTATTTTTTTAGGCTACGGGGCAATATCCATGGCCCCTTACTAGTCTGAGAATATCAACTCCCAGCTGTTCACTTTAGCTTGGCTGGTTGGCAAAATAATAATTAAAAAAAATGGCGTAGTACCCTTCTATTCTTGATAACGAGCTATGATAAAGCTGACAGCTGAGGGTTGCATCCCACAGCTATCAGTTTTGCCTGTGCTGGTTATCAAAAATAGAAGACACCCCATATCATTTTTATTATTATTTACTTATTTATAGCACAGGTGTCGGCTGATAAATACTCCCATCAGTGGCTCTTGCTCTCAGGGTTATCAGGGACAGCAGGCATAAGCTGATGAGAGTAGTACTCTCTCATCAGCTGACGCCTGTGACCAGCGGTAACCTGTTTACTGCTGGTCACAGCTGCTGACTCACAGGCTGTCATCTGACAGCGTGGGACCTGCAGCACTCTGACCGGCGGTAATGATCTTACTGCTGATAAGAGCCCGTGTTTGCCGTACTGTCATGCAGAAGACAACATGGCAAACAACGGATGTTCAGGCTCCCCATTCATGTGAATGGGGCCCACATTCCTGACCAGCTGCTTCCAGCATGCATTTTCGGCAAGTTGCCAACCAGTGGTGGGGGGGTGACGCATTAGCTGGAAAGCCTGAAACTTGAGACCTAATCCAGTGATCATTTCCTGCTGATAAATCACTCATTGTATTAAAATTACAGCACAATGCCTAATAAGTGACACACTGCTGAAATCACACTCTTTGTCCCTAAATATTAACGTACAGTATATATAAATTTTATTGAAAAAAAATCAAAACACAAGTAGATATTAATAAATTTTCCAAATATTAAAAACAGAATGCAGAAAAGCTGCAACCCTATAAAACAATCTAGAATGATAGAGCCTTAAATTAGAAATCTAGAGTATAAGTATAATCAAAGTAATATCTTATGTACAATATAATTGTTTAGTCTATCCAAGCACAAATAAGCATGCCAGAAAATGCAGATTAATTATAAGATGTATATACAATGATAATACTGTTTATCACTTCAATTGTATCTAGGTATGTATACAAATCCTATTATACTAAGAACTTCAGACATTAGGAAGGTAAGCCCAGTAAATATAATCCCTAATGGGAAAATAATACGGTATGATAAAAAAACAAAATGTAAGTGCTGATTCTTATATCTGTGATTAAAACATCACAATAAGTAAATATGAGTACGGCTGCAAGATGGTGGTCTCCAATGCCACAATGGTGCCGTACAAAGTCACATGGTGGAGATCACATCGCGGGTATATGTAAAGTGTAGGTGTGACTAAAAAGTATACCAAAAATATATTACATGCACAAATAAGTGCTCAAATATGACTGCCAACATACCTGTGTAATTGTGTCAGGCAGTAGATATAGTGTAACGGGGTCTACCAAGCTGGGGTACCTCTTTCAATACCACCCCGTGTTTCAGGAGGTCCACTCTGCTTTGGCTGGTGTCTGAATGAAGGACGCTGGCTGGAATTCCTTGGTTACCTGGGAGCATATAAAATATCACTGCTTCTCCACGTATTTCCAGTCTGACAACACTTTATTCACATGACACAGAATATATCACACAGATACAGAGGGCAGGCCAATAGAAAAGCAATAAGACACGTAATGTCTCCCAAAACAGAAGCTTTAATAGTATAAATACAGTGGGGGAAGGAAAAGGAAGGAAATAGGGTTAGGACAGGAAGGGGGAAAGAGAATTGAGACCGTGAGGAAAATGGGAAGGAGTTAAAAGTGTACATCCTGTCAAAATGACACCATATATCAAAATAGGAACTAGTAATAACTAACATAATAGTATATGCAATGACAAATATATGAATCCAGTACACATCCTTTCTCAGGCTTTATCCATAGTATAAAGATAACTCTAAAAAATCATGTGTAGATGGACTAAAGACACAAATCATTCTCGATACTCCTTACGGATAAGTGGCCTATACAGTCACAAGCACGGGGACACATCAACTACAGTATATACGATAGAACTGTGTCCATAATTGGTAGATATTCCTTAGAAGTCTTCCACTCAAGAGATGTTCACAAGTGTGGTCCTCGACAACCCATCAGGAATTGACGATACTCGATATGATCATTGGTTAGCCCTTCAGGTTCTGGCATAAGCTAGATCACTGCAAAATAAACCAATGGTAATTATAAAGGTAAATGAACATAGGGAAAAAAAATTATTTAAAAAACGTATAAACACCATGAAACTAATATACAATAACTGTAAAAGTAGACTAAAAGTTGTGGTCTAAATAAAAGGTTTGAAGCTCAATGTTTCATTAAGGCCTTTTGGTGACATTGTATTGAGAGAGAAGATCCACTTCAAAAGTTCTTTTTTATAGTTCCATCCTCTGATTCCTAGATGGACTTGTTCTATCCCTCTTAGGGCTCATACTCACATGCGAGAAACTCAGATCGTCTCGCACATCAATATCCGGCACTGCCGCCGGCACTCGGATCAGAGCCTTCAGCTGCATAGGAATACATACAGCTGAGCGCTTCGATCCGAGTGCCAGCGGCAGTGCCAGGTATTGATGTGCGAGACTCGTCCGAGTTTCTCGCATGTGAGCATGAGCTCTTACTTTTAGAAACTTTGGGTTGCTATTTTGTTGAATTCTGAAAAGACTTGGAATAGCTTTTAGGGTTTCCAGATTAGTAGCAATTAATGCATTTCTAATTTCTGTCACGTGTTGCAATGTTCTAACTCGAAGTTGGCGAGTCATCATGTACAATACGCATAGTACGCAACCATCTCAGATTTGCATGTTATATTATGTTATGTGATGTGTAATTGCAAAGGTTTTGCTATCATCAGTGTTGGTAAGGATATTCGCTCTATCGATACATTTGAAAGCTGAACAATCTCCGCATTCAAAAGATCCCCACCATGGCCCCATAGGGGCAACATAGTGATTGCTAGTAATTAGATCTCTCAAATTTTTAGATCTCCACCAGGTCACTGATGGATGATTTTAAAAGTGTTTACTTAGATCGTTGTCTGTCAGAAGTACCGGTCAATACTTTTTAGGTGCTGCTAGCACATCAGTCCATCTAGAAATGAAGGAGGTGATAAATCTAAACATAGGATCACTATTGGTAGCATGCTGTTTAGCAGTAGTCAAAAGATGATTCCTGGAGGAATATTATGTCCTCCTGTAACCCGCCCTTATCACTTTGCAGTTATACCCACGTTGTTTTAATGTATGAGTAAGAATATCTGCTTATTGCTCCAATTTGGAATCATCTGAACAAATCCTCCTCGTACACAAAAAATTGGCCCACGGATATTGCTCTTTTATTTGGGGGTGATGTGATGAGGTTGCATGAAGTAGTGTATAAGTAGCAGTTGACTTACGATATACATTAGTTGTGATGAAGCCCTCTTGATTCCTTTCAACAAGGATATCCAGGAAGTCAACCTTTAACTATATTTCCATCTTTAATCGGAAATTCCATTGATTATCACTGAGCCTAGCAAGAAAAGATTTCAAAGATGTTTCAAATACTTGCCAGATAAACAGTATATCTTCTATATATCAAGTCCATGAGATCAACAGCACCAAAGTCCTTCTCTCTCCCATGGCCCCAGGAAGAGATTGGCGTATGAGGCCGCATAAGTCGCCCCCATCGCTGTTCCCCACAGCTGTAGGAAAAAACAGTACTTAAAAACGAAAAAAGTATGAGTTAATGAGAAATGTAGTAAATCCAAAATAAAAGCAATTAAATCAGAATCAAAATGGACTTCGATGCCGTGATCCCATGGTTGTGCCATATCGACATACAGTATATAGTGATTTCACGTAACTCATAACTAGGAACATGTCATGTTCCAGTTGTACTTCATCAAGACTTTTGAGAATATCTGTGCTGTGTCTGATGAAGGAAGGAAGGGTCTCTACACATTGCTGGAGGTAGTAATCTATAAACTGACAAACGCTCTCACAAAAACCCCTAATACCCACCACTGTAGATGGTCCCGGCGTGTTATTGCCATTTTTATGTATTTTGGGTGTTAAATAGAATGTTGGGATGACCGGATATTCTGCAGTCAGTCCTTTCAATGTTTTAGGCTTGGTTCACATTGCGTTCAGGGGCAACGTTAAACAGAGTACGTTACACCGCGGCGTAACATACTCCATTAACGCCGCCATTGAATGCAATGTCGGACGCATCGCCTAGCGCACGCCCAGAAAGGGCGTGCGCTAGTGATGCGCCGTCATTGAGTGACCGACCCGAGACGGTGGCTGCAGCGTTTCCGGGTCCGTCACTGCTAGCGCAGATAGAGCTAGCAGAAGCTCCATCTGCGCTAGCGTGATGTAGCGCAGGCACTTGCGCTAGCAGCAGCCCGTTAGCATATGTGCTGAACGGGCTGCTGCTAACGCAATGTGACCCTAGCCTTAGCCGTAATTATGCACTTTTGAAATCCTGTATGGAGAATGGAGTCCAATTTAAGTTTAAAGCATTGAAGAGGATTATTGTCAAGTAATTTATAGCAGTTCATCACTTTCAATTGTCGAAATGCTTCCTGCTTGTATATATCTACCTGCCAAAACACAACTTTTCCCCCTTATCAGCATGTTAAAGACCAGATGTTTCATATTTTTTAGTTCACTAATGGCTCTATTTTCATTAGATGCTAGATTGAAATTAGCTTTGTCCTCTGGAATATTGGATAATTGCTGCTTTACAAGTTTGACAAAAATGTCAACATTAGGACACAGGCCTGGAGGGCGACCGTGCAGACATATCGGAAAATGGGTGTCAGCTGATGTATGTTGCTCAGCCAACAAAAATTACAAATCAGCCAGGGCCTGTTGTTCAAGATGTGTCGGAAAAATGTAAATTAGTTAAACATGGCTGATGGTGAAAATGTACCGTAAGTCCCTTTTCTAGAACTTTCAATTGTGCAGAAGTTACCTGTCTCTTGTTTCTCTTGACGAAATTACAGGTACGTTTGGGGGGGAGATGGTGTTATGGATTTGTGGGTGGGGTGTTCTAAATTGCAAAATATATAAAGTGCCATAGATAGTGCTATCATAAAGTGCTTACCCATGTGGGATGAGGCCACCAAGGAAGCCCACCACGTAAAACGCACGTCGGGGCCACGGCAACAATGCTCATCATCCCACATGGGTAAGCACTTTATGATAGCACTTTCTATGGCACTTTATGTATAGCAATAGTCCTGTTTTTAACCCAGGCATACTTAGTAAGAGGGCTATAGTCTGGTGTACTTTTCCCCTACACTTTGTAGGAAGACATCATGCCATGACATATTGATATATCACATATATTTCCTCATAACCCTGACCAGGTTTAATATTTGATATTTGCTATCTATGATGTAGTGTTTGTTTGCCTTGCCTTCACCATGTCAACCCATCTTTTTTATTTCTTGCTGTACTTAATTTTGCTATATCTATGAGAACTTAATAAACTTTTGAATATCGTTAAACCCATACAGCGTTTCTCATCAGGGCATTGACGTACATGTTCTGGGGCACCAGACCTCCAATTTCTCCGTAGGATTCCAGTGATTATTCTTATACTCTAGATATCTATATAAAGCTCTGACTGTCATACCAGGTGAATTGTGTTATAGGGTTACAGCTCGTATTCTTTTTTTAATATTTGGGTAATTTATTTCTATCTACTTATTGTATTTTGATTTTTTTTTTTCAGTAAAATCTGTATATACCTCAATATATTGGATCATATGTTCCTTCATATCCTCTATCGGTGTACATCTACTTGTTTGAAGGGATCCCTGCTCTTATTCTTTCAGGACCTAAATAGTATCTCCGTCCCTACATTATTGCTGCACTCAGATTAAGTCGCAAAAACCTACTGACAGATTCCCTTTAAGAAAAGTTCTCATCCCTTTATGCGAGAAAGCAGCAAAGTATTGGTTCGCTCAGTATAAACTTGTTTTCCTTCACAGCCAGTTCTCGGTGTCCTCTCTGACTTGTAAACTTATTAAATTATCATAATAAACTTATCAGGCTCAAGTCTGAGGACCGCGGCGCTTTAGAAATTCGACTTTTGATGATGGCACCGAATGTCATTGAGGAATTAAATACAAACTCCGGGAAGCTATTGAGAACTGTCGAAGTTTCTAGTCAGGCAAATAAATTGGATTTAAGTATATTACAGTCATAATCTTTTTTTTTTTTTTTTTTCACCTCTCTCCAGACAGACTTTGTACATTGAGAAATAAGAATGTATTCTTAGACAAATCTTGACCTGAGGGAAAAGGCAGAGGGAATCTGGGTTTTCAATAACATAAGACAATAAAGCTTATACCTCTAACCCACCGCAATATGGTAAAAGTATCAAGAGCTTAGCAACTAATAAAAGAAACAGGTTTCCCAACTCAGTATGTGAAAATTGCTACTGTACAAGGACACTTCATAAAAATGATAATGAGTTACTTACCGGTACAGTGATACTACTTTTCTGCACTCCTTCAAACCGTTTTCCTCTTGTTCGTCAGTCTTTAAGCCCCATTTAAACCATTGACTCCTTATCTTAAAAGCGGAGGACACTGTCGTTTCTTTGAGATGTCTTCAGGACGATATTCTTTCGAAACTAGTAGCACGGCATACTCATAAAAATGAGACCTGTTTTGTAAGAATCAGATATGCCAAGCTTTGAAACAACATGCAAATTAGCCTGGAAGTGCATTGGGGGCGTGTCAATGCACTCTAGACTGTATAGACAAACCCCTAATGTACTTCTAGTCCCATTTCCATGAAGATTCCAAACTTGACACTACACATTACTACGAAACAAATCATTTTATTTGTACTAGTTTCAACAGTAAGTTCATCCTAACAGGTTTACAGACTTTTTAGACTTCCGGAAATTGGACGATGATCCAGGGATTTATTGTTAATGCGATGAAGTCGGAGAATACATTGCCCCCCTTTTATTGGGCAACTGACATCTACCTCCCAGGTTTTGCCTTAGTCTGGATCAGTACAGTAAAATATAGTTTGAACTTGATGGACCTGTATCTTTTTTTGTAAATTTTTATCAACTTTTTAACAGTAGCCTAGACGGCCAAACCCACCAATTTTGTCAGGCCCCGACAGCCATCTGTTCTGTATGGAGGTTTCACAGTCTTCCCCAATTGCAAATATGGGAGAGTTTAGTCAGGTTTTAAATGCCAGTCTTAATAAAAAGTTATCGGGTGCAAGATGAATCAAATTAATTTCGCCTCTTGATGTGCAAATCGACATGAGGGCTATAATTTAGCTAAAGTCTGCCCAAATTATAGTAATAAAATGGTGAATATATGGCACATGCCATCATTGCAACTAACTATAAGAGGGTTCTCCAGGAATACAAGAAAATAAGTGATTCAAGGAAATGGCATTATAAAAAAAAAAATTCTAAATACTTTTAATAATGAAATTACAATTGTTCTATCTAAAAAGGTAATCATTATATAGGTAAAATAGTCACCACCTTGTTACATTGACAAACTTGTACTAACGTATTAATAGGATGAGTTCCTGTGATCATGTGTAAGATGAAAGGCTGCTGCTGTGACCTGGGGATAACCAATACCATGTCATTAAGAAAGACTTGGTGGACAGCAGTGTGAGCAGCTTCTTCTTACCTCAGCCCTCCTGGTATCTTCAGTATTAGATCAGGAAGATATGGTGGACCGCAGTGTAAGCAGCCTCTTCTTACCTCAGCACTCCAGGTATCTTCAATATTAGATCAGGAAGATATGGTGGACCGCAGTGTGAGCAGCCTATTCTCACCTCAGCAGCACCACTGGTATCTCCAATATTACATCAGATATACATGATGGACAGAAGTGTTAGCAGTCTATTCTTATTTTAACAACCCTGGCATCTCCAGTATTAAAACAGATAGACAGGATGCACAGCAGTCTGAGCAGTCTCTTACTTCAGCACTCCTGGTATCTACAGTAGAAGATCAGATGGAGAGGTCAGTATTGTGAGCAGCCTCTTCTTACGTTAGCACCCCTTATATCTCCAATATCAGGTCAGATAGACAGCGAGGACAGCAGTGTGAGCAGCCTCTACTCTCTCCTGGCATCTTTAATGTTAGATCAAATGCACAAGGTTAACAGCAGTATGAGCAGACTCTTCTTACCTCAGCACTCCTGGTATGTCCAGTATCAGATTAGATAGACCGGTTGGACAGCAGCATTAGCAGTCTATTCTTACCTCAGCACCTCCTGTATATCTAGTATTAGATCAAATAGACAAAGAGGACATCAGTGTGAGCAGCCTTTTCTTACCCCAGCACTCCTCGTATCTCCAGCATTAGATCAGATATGTAGGGTGGACAGCAGTGTGAACAGCCTCTTCTAATCTTTAGCATTAGATCAAATACACAGGGTGGACAATAGTGTGAGTAGCCTCTTCTTACATCATCACCTGGTATCTCCAGTGGTAGATCAGATAGACAGAGTGGACAGCGGTGTGAGCAGCCTCTTCTTACCTTAGCAACCCTGGTATCCACAGTGTTAGATCAGATAGACAGGGAAGACAGCAGTCAGTTTTAGAAGCCTCTTCTTACCTCAGCACCTCTGAATGGTATCTCCAGTATTACATCAGATAAACAGTGTGGACAGCAGTGTGAGCAGCCTCTTCTTACCTCAGCACCCCCTGGTATCTCCAGTATCAGATCAGATAGACAGGGTGGACAGCAGTGTGAGTGGCCTCTTCTTACTTCAGCACTCCTGGTATCTCCAGTATTAGATCAGATAGACAGGGTGGACAGCAGTGTGAGCAGCCTCTTCTTACCTCAGCACCCCTGGTATCCACAGTGTTAGATCAGATAGACCCGGCGGGCAGCAGGGTGAGCAGCCTCTTCTTACCTCAGCACGCCTGGTATCCACAGTGTTAGATCAGATAGACCGGGTGGGCAGCAGGGTGAGCAGCCTCTTCTTCCCTCAGCACCCCTGGTATCTCCAGTATCAGATCAGATAGACAGTGTGGACAGCAGTGTGAGCAGCCTCTTCTTACCTCAGCACCCCTGATATCTCTAGTATCAGATCAGATAGACAGGGTGGACAGCAGTGTGAGCAGCCTCTTCTTACCTCAGCACTCCTAGTATCTTTACTATTATACCTGAATATCTACCTCAACCACCTCTTACTACACATGAAGCGAGGGAGAGGACTTTCCTTCTGCGCATGCTCACATGCACCTGTCCTATACCCATTTTATGACCCTTTTTTCCAGTTTATCAGTGCAGTAGGCCATTTTAATTCTATAGTGATTACCGCCTTGGACAAAACAATTTACTAGTTACTAGTTTTTTTCTGACAACTAAAAGGGGGAGATCACTATACACAAAACTTTAATTATCAGATCAGTACAGAAAATTTGCATACATACCATTCAGCGACTTTTGCATGTTCTTTAGTGAACAGCAGCGAAATAAAATCGTCTCCGTTTTGACTCCAGTAATACACCGGCCTGCTCTGGGACAAGTATTGGATAACAGTTTAATGTTATCTTGCCATGTGGTAATTTTCCAGATAAATGGACAGTTGCTCCAATAGATACATTGCTGAAAGTCAATGATCCATATAATGCAGACAATTACGGGAGTATTTCCGTGCCTGCTGGACTTGAAGGGAAGGTGTAAGCCATGTAACAATCGCTTTATATGAGATACAGACGTTCTTCTATAGCACGCCGCAACATAATCTACTGCTATTCAGATGATAAAGCAAAGGGCCTTTGTCAGGTACATTCACTTCTATTATAATTCTTGTCTTAAATATTTTAGCCATCATAAATGTATATTATCAATTAGAATCATATGGTAAAAAGCAAAAAAAAAAAATCTCCTTTTCCTTTTGCAAAATTTAGAGCAAATGTTTAAATAAAAATTGCTAAACAAGGTGGTTATCCTTTTTTCATGAATTGGTTTTCTAACTTTAATTCACGAACAAGGTAAATAAAAGAGAAAGCAGATGGAATAGTAAAAATTATATTAAAAAAATCATAGAACTTTGATATTTTTTTCATGGCATGCTCCAGCTAATGACTTATTAAGTATCAAGACCCCTCCCTACACATGCAAAATCAAAGTTGGCCGAAGTTACCGATATCAGCAATTCCAACCAGCTAATGTTTATGGTGGTCTAATAACCGTCATCTAATTTTTTGTTCTGCCGCTAAATTAGCCGAGTATTCATATTTCTGGGGGAGGGTTCAGGAGCATTAGCCATCAGCAAAACAAGTGTTTGGCGAACAATACTCTACAGTATGGGGTCGACAATTTTCATAACTGAGGCTTCATTGGCTACATAAAGTACCAACTGCCAAAAAAATCTAAAGTGAAATTCTTTTGGAATGGGAAGACAAGCTGTTCAGAAGGGGTACTGGAACTTTCAGAGGAAACTGTCACAAGTTATTGCTGGCCCATTTCGGTTTGAAATAGGGTTGATGGACATTTTTAGTTTTTTTTTTAGTTTATTTTAAGACCTCTCACTTTTGAAAGAGATTTTTCTTTCTATTAGAAAATTAGATTGCTTGCCATATTAGTACAGGAATGACGATTTTAGTTTAATTGTTCAGGATTTGGATTGTCTTGCCATTTTGTTGATTCACTGCTCTATTGAATACAATGTTAATTTGCCTATTTTTGTCATAAATTCACAAAAAAAAAAAACTACAAATGTGGTAAATTAATTCACTAATGACTTCTAATGTGTTTTGAAAAGTTTGAATTCTCATCAGTTCCACCATCAGGAGCCCAAGCCTTGCTTCCCCACAGAATATTATTATTTTGTTATATATCAGACATGTAATAAGAAGTTTTTTTTCTATTTAACAGCCAATAAAAAGCGGGAAGAGGCAGTTGCCTCTTAAAGTGTTAGAAGATATCGCTGCTTCTAAAAGTTTAATTTAATAGAAGAGGACATAGGAGCATCTAAAAGGTGAATCTGAGTGGTTCTCTGCACACACAGAGCCCACATCAGATACACTAAGGAGAAGCTGTACAAGCACCTTTTGTGCTGTTGCTTCTCCTTGTCTCCTAATGCTGCATACTAAAAAGAAGCGTAAAATAGCAATACGTTCATTGTGAACAGCAAAACAACTCTCCACTGTGCATCCATGCTGTACACTGTTTCCCCCAGCATAGTGGTCTCTCCTAGCTCAAAGGCAGGAAGTCTCACTCACCTGTCAACATAGGCAGACAGTGGAGAGCCCAATTACATATTTAAATAACTAGAAATATTTTTACTTTTCCTAATTATTTATATTTAATAAATAGTTACATTTTGGTCTCCTCAAGAACTAACCTTATCAGTAGAAGTCCAGCCTAGGTGGAGAGGTATCAATTAATTTAATATTTTCTGTGTATTTAGTGCGTTAGCCAGAGTTTAAAGAGAATCTCAGCAGGTTTTCCTATGTAATCTTAAGACGGCATGAGGTATGGGTTAAAACACAGATTTCAGCAATGTCTCTGTTATCAATCTCCAAGGTTTTGTTTGCTTACAATTATTGTTTTGGAACCTATCATTGCTGTTACTAGCTGGTCCTTTGTGCCCTGGTCTGACATGCCCCCTCCTGTGACAGAGAGCACACTGTCTATAGACATTGTATATACAGAGCCTGATGTGGATGGGGTTTACTCTCTCAACCTCTTCATGCTAAACCTAAAAACTTTGATTGTGTCAGAAAGGCTACACCCAGTAACCTAAGTGAAATATTGTTGGATTTTCTCTTTGTATACATCAGGCTTCTCTCAAATGAGGTAGCAAAAACCTGCTGACATATTCCCTTTAAGGTGCTTATGTATGTTAGAGTAAAAGCTGGCCAAATCCAGTGATTATGCAGGGTCCATCCAACTGTCACAGCACTTCATCATTATATTAAATAGTGCAGGTTTCTGCGAGCAGTGCAGGGGTTAATCTGTTCTGTTGAGAGCTTCTGGAGCTTTCCTGCTTTAATGGTACCAGCTGTGCAGTGTTGACCACTCACCTCTGCTGTGCATACTCACCTTTGGCAATCATGGATTGACAGTGTTCGTCATACTGACTGGTTCTAGAGTTGGAGGTGTTGATTGAGTGAATATTTCTGTGATTGGTATTTTCATTTATCTCCTTTATCCCAGTATGTCATCCCTTGTTAATCTGGTTTGTGCTTTCTACACTTCAACTTATGAGATATATAGAAAAAGGATCCACATGGCCATACGAAAAAAATGTACAAATTTTATTTCACATGATTAAAAAGATTGTCCAGACAGTTAATAAATCTCTGCCCATTCTGATGCATTTCTGGCCAAAGCCCTTAGTCATAGACATAGTTTTTTAACTGTCTGGACAACCTTTTTAATCATATGAAATAAAATTAGTACATTTTTATTCGTACAGTCATTTGGATCCTTTTTCTCTATACCTCATAAATTTTTTCCGGAGGTCAATGGATTTGGATCCATGCTATATAATTTACGAGCAACTATCTACACATTGCACGATGCAGCTTGTTTTGACCTTTTTTGTGTTTTGTCCAGCATGGATGGCCGGAGGAGGAGGCTATGCATCCTGAGGAGGAGAGGATGGTTACTGTTCTTCCTGGTGAGGACACTGAATATTTGACTCTTTGAAGTCTGCCACACATGGCAAAGTTCATGTTCAGATGCCTTTCACAAGACTCTCGCCTGACAGACATTTTGTCCACCATGAAATACTTGCTGTGCACCCTTCTTGACACAAGGTACAAGAGAAATTTGCTTCTCTAATGTCGGAGGCAGACGTGCCATTTTCAGTGCATGTACAGTATGCCAGAGGGCCATAGTAGAATACTTGCTCAAAAGATTACCCTCAGACAATGCTGCTGGCAGAGGTATTGGCTATTTTCACCCACAAGGATTACAAGGGCGGGCCTCAAACACCAGGTGCAACTCAGGGGGGATGTCCACCAACTGGACCATTTTCATGACACCGTCCCATCAATAAGGGCTATCTGTGGGTGTAGCTATGCCGCGGAGGAAAAAGTTGACCAATATGGTGAAGGACTACTTAAGTGACCATACCAGCATCCTTCCTGATTCTTCAGTGCCCTTTAACTATTGGTTGTCCAAGCTGCACACTTGGCCCAACCTCTCTTTGTAAGCCTTGGAGGTGCTGCCATGCCCTGCCATGAGTGTGTTGTCTGACCGGGTTTTTAGTTTGTCAGGTGCAATCATAATGGATAGGCACACGCGCTTGTCAATGGAAAATGCAGACAGGCTGACTCTTCTAAGATTGAACATGGGCTGGATTTCCTCCGACTTTGTAAGCCCTACGGACGACAGCAACATTATGTAAATGCAGGCCAAATGTTTTGTTTGAGAAGTTGTTTTTAAGGGAACCTGTCACCCCCCTGGTGGTTTTAACAAAAAGAGCCACCTTGTGCAGCACTAATGCTGCATCTTGTGAAGGTGGCTCTTCTTTTTGTGGTCCCTTCCAACGCTGCAATATTACTTTTTTATAATTTGCGCGCCAGACCTTTAGTCTTGTGCCGGGGGGCACGTCTTTTCCCCCTGGACACAACCGCCTCCCAGCCATCACTCAGCCCGTCCGTGTGCCTGGCACCGCCTCCTCTGCCTTCAGTAACGTATCTGGCGCCTGTGCTGTGCTTTCCTTTTTCGGGCATGCGCCTTGAGGAAGTGAGTGTTTGTACTCGGGAAACACGCGTCGGGTTTGCGGTCCCATCGTGGACAAGAGGAGACACAATATGGTTAATTAACCCTTGATTTATTGATGCCTACCTTATGCTACTTATGATACATTGTAATGGTTTTTAGCAATGCATGCTAGTACTAAACATGGTGATAGTTATAGGTGGAACTGATTAGTCTTGGTACAAACAAGTGACTAACTGATTGTCCTACCTGTTTAAGTTACACTGCTTATATGCATTGCTTTCTACATGTATATGTAATTATTTGGCATAATATGTTGTCCTGATCCACCCTGTGACTGTTACTCCTTTTTTGGGGGGATCACACTATTTTATCATATCCTATTATATGTTTTTGTATTTAGTCTATGTGGTAAATATCTACACTTAATAAAATATATATATTTTGATCTACATTATGACTCAAGTTCTCCTCATATTTAACTCATATAGTAAAAAAGTCTTATATAAATAGTAAGATTTTTTTTTACAATTTCATTTATTTTTTTTGTATTGCTTCTTTTATATATTTTTACCCTGCTTCTTAGAGCCGGACAGTAATTCTTCAGTTCATATAAATAGACGTTAAATCTCAAATTTGGCTACAGAATGCTACCATTACAAATAAAAAGTCACAATAAGTTTACTTTGTGTGAGCCGCCATATTTCCATAAATAAATTGGCTAAATTATAGACCCGAATGGTGCAAATAAATTCATTTTTTTTTTGCATGCAGGTAGATTCGTCAGCTGAAATATGCAGGGACTTACGTTGTATTTTTTTTCTTTCTGGGAGTGGTGGAGCAGAACTGCTCGTACATTTCAGGGCAGGACTTTTGTTCCTCATACAGAGGGATCACCAGTGTGTATCTCTAATATTAGTATGTCTCCTTTGCTGATGATTCCCCTTCATTTTCGTCTACAGAAACGGTAACTTGTCTGTAATGCGATTGCTAATGAAACCTAAACAGAGGGATAATACACACGGGAAGGGCCTACACTAGGTATAAAAGACTTCACCTAAAGTCACACAAGACTGATGTGCGCTATCAAAGCCGTATCTCATGTCTTGGATGAAGGCTCCGGTCTAGTTTACAGTTTTCCCCAGTCTGGAGATAAAATACCATTTTGGTGTTCAGCACAAATTAGACGTCCCTATTTAATTCATTTTGTTATAGTAATAATATACACTCAACATGGGAATAGCGCAAAAGTCAAACTCGGCATTTCAATGCAATATATAAATGCGGAATATTTAGGTTTTTGGGTCAGGCGGTGGCCTGGCCAATCCATTGAGTAGAATTTGCAGACGTGAACCACTTATGATTTAAGTTTTGGGTTTTAGGGTACCGTCACACACTGCCATTTCGATCGCTACGACGGTACGATTCGTGACGTTCCAGCGATATCGTTACGATATCGCTGTGTCTGACACGCAGCAGCGATCAGGGATCCTGCTGAGAATCGTACGTCGTAGCAGATCGTTTAGAACTTTCTTTCGTTGCTGGATCTCCCGCTGTCATCGCTAGATCGGTGTGTGTGACACCGATCTAGCGATGCGTTCGCTTGTAACCAGGGTAAACATCGGGTTACTAAGCGCAGGGCCGCGCTTAGTATCCCGATGTTTACCCTGGTTACAAGCGTAAAGCTAAAAAAAAACCAAACAGCACATACTTACATTCCGGTGTCCGTCAGGTCCCTTGCCGTCTGCTTCCCGCACTCAGTGACTGCCGGCCGTAAAGTGAAAGCAGAGCACAGCGGTGACGTCACCGCTGTGCTGTGCTTTCACTTTCACTTTACGGCCGGCAGTCAGTGAGTGCGGGAAGCAGACGGCAAGGGACCTGACGGACACCGGAATGTAAGTATGTGCTGTTTGTTTTTTTTTACGCTTGTAACCAGGGTAAACATCGGGTTACTAAGCGCGGTCCTGCGCTTAGTAACCCGATGTTTACCCTGGTTACCCGGGGACCTCGGCATCGTTGGTCGCTGGAGAGCTGTCTGTGTGACAGCTCCCCAGCGACCACACTACGATTTACCTACGATCACGGCCAGGTCATATCGCTGGTCGTGATCGTAGGTAAATCGTATAGTGTGACGGTACCCTTAAATGTATCCTTAATGGCAATTACAGATAGTCGTACAATCGTCGTACAAACGAAAATTTGCTTTGTTGATATTGTGCCATGTATTGAGCTAAGTTTCGAACTTGTCTTTAAGCTTTTTAGTCACCATTGACTTTTAGGAGGAAATCACTAGTGATGAGCGAATAGTGAAATATCGGATTAGGGAAAATCGGCACGAGTAATTTCTAATATTCATGTATTCGTATTCAATAACGAATCCAATGGGAAAGCCGAATATTTTTCTGCTTGACCCAACAAACAGGTCTGGGGGCATGAGAAAAAAAGCTGAAATGAATGGGAAAGAGCTAAAACTTAATGGGAACATCATAGAGAAGATGCCTGCATGAATTTCTGACTCACATATGGTATCTGGGAATAATGTTGTCAGAATATTGCGCCGGTTTACTGATTTTTAACCCCTTTACCCCCGAGGGTGGTTTGCACGTTAATGACCGGGCCAATTTTTACAATTTTGACCACTGTCCCTTTATGAGGTTATAACTCTGGAACACTTCAACGGATACTGGTGATTCTGAGATTGTTTTCTTGCGACATATTGTACTTCACGTTAGTAGTTGCATTTATTTATGAAAAAAAACGGAGGGCGAAAATTTTTACAATTTTGCCATTTTCAAAATTTTAATTTTTATGCCTTTAAATCACAGAGATATGTCACACAAAAGACTTAACAAGTAACATTTCCCACATGTCTACTTTACATCAGCACAATTTTAGAACCAAAATTTTTTTTTGTTACAGAGTTATAAGGGTTAAAAGTTGACCAGCGATTTCTCATTTTTACAACACCATTTTTTTAAGGACCACATCACATTTGAAGTCACTTTGAGGGGTCTATATGATAGAAAATACCCAAAAGTGACACCATTCTAAAAACTGCACCCCTCGAGGTGCGCAAAACCACATTCAATAAGTTTATTAACCCTTCTGGTGCTTCATAGGAATTTTTGGAATGTTTTTAAAAAAAATGAACATTTTACTTATTTTTCACAAAAAAATAAATTCAGATCCAATTTTTTTATTTTCCCAAGGGTAACAGGAGAAATTGGAATCCAAAAGTAATTGTGCAATTTGTCCTGAGAACGCCAATACCCCATATGTGGTTGGGAACCACTGTTTGGGCGCATGGCAAAGCTCGGAAGAGAAGGAGCGCCGTTTGACTTTTTCAACGCAAAATTGGCTGGAATTGAGATTCAACGCCATGTCGCATTTGGAGAGCCTCTGATGTGCCTAAACAGTGGAAACTAGATATGTGATGAGAACTTTTGAACCCCCAAGGACTTCACAGAAGTTTATAACGTAGAGCCGTAAAATTAAAAAATCATATTTTTTGCACAAAAATGATCTTTGAACCCCCAATTTTAATTTTCCCAAGGGTAACAGGACCCCAAACATTATTGTGCAATTTGTTCTAAGTACGCTGACACCCCACATGTGGAGGGAACCACTGTTTGGGCGCACGGGAGAGCTCAGAAGGGAAGGAGCGCCGTTTGACTTTTTCAGCACAAAATTGGCTGGAATTGAGATCGGACACCATGTCGTGTTTGGAGAGCCCCTGATGTGCCTAAACAGTAGAAACTCCCCACAAGTGACCCCATTTTGGAAACTAGACCCCCCAAGGAACTTATATAGATGAGTGGCGAGAACTTTGAACCCCCACGTGTTTCACTAAAGTTTATAGCGACCGGGCGTGAGAATAAAAAAATCATATTTTTTCCACAAACATGATCTTTTAGTCCCCAATTTTTTATTTTCCCTAGGGTAACAGGAGAACTTGGACCCCAAAAGTTGTTGTCCAATTTGTCCTGAGTACGCTGATACACCATATGTGGGAGTAAACTACTGTATGGGAACACGTCGGGGCTCGGAAGGGAAGTAGTGACATTTTGTAATGCACACTTTGATCGAATGGTCTCCGGGTGTCATGTCGCATTTGGAGAACCCCTGGTGTGCCTAAACAGTAGAAACCCCCAATTCTAACTCCAACCCTAACCCCAACACACCCCTAACCCCAACCGTAACCCTAACCACAAACCTAACCCTAACACACCCCTAACCCTAATCCTAACTTTAGCCCCAACCCTAACCCTAACCCTAATGGTAAAATGGAAATAAATACATTTTTAAAATGTTATTATTTTTCCCTAACTAAGGGGGTGATGAAGCACATTTATATTGTTTTTATGTTTTGGCGCTTTTATACAATAAAAACTATTTTATATAAAAAATACTTATTTTTGCATTGCTTTATTTTGAGAGCTCTAACTTTTTAATTTTTTTGCTGATGACGCTGTATGGAGGCTTGTTTTTTGCGGGAACAGATGACATTTTCAGTGGTACCACGTTTATTTATATCTGTCTTTTTGACAGTCTATGCTGTGAAGATACGAGATGTGCAGCATCTGAAACAATGGATACTGGAAGCCTGTGCTAGCATTTCTTCTGTGGTGTTGCTATCAGTGTGTCAAGAGCTGGAGAAGAGGGTTGCATTGACAATCCAACACAATGGGCAGCACTTTGAACACATTTTATAAGTGGTCATAAACTTGTAAATAACTCATGAAAGAATAAAATGTTAAAACCAAGCGCACCATTGTTTTTCTTGTGAAATTCTCAATAAGTTTGATGTGTCACATGACCCTCTTCCCATTGTAAAAAAAAAAGTTAGATCCAAAATGGCCGACTTCAAAATGGCCGCCATGGTCACCACCCATCTTGAAAAGTTTTCCCCCTCCCATATACTAATGTGCCACAAACAGGAAGTTGATATCACCAACCATTCCCATTTTATTTAAGTGTATCCATATAAATGGCTCACCATGTATCTATATTTATAGGCATCCCCCCAAAAAAATTTAACACATTAACATACAAAATGTTGAAAGAGATGATCCATTTAGAAATGATACATTCATAGCCAGAAGCTATCTCCCTCATACATAGGAAATGCACTAAAAACACATGTACAGTAATCTGCACATAAATGTATCAATAAAGTGCTATCAAAGACATCATATAATAACAGCAATAAAGTAGCTTTACGCAAAATATTATAGACCCAAAAAGAGGCAAAAAAATGCAAGTAACTTAATTTACCTAATTGATAAAGAAATGGTACAAAAAATCTGCAACATCAAAAACTCAACAAACACTCATCATAGGAACATAGCCTTAGGTGTCGGGCAGCTTCTGCAGGGAAGTCACTCCCTATATAAGGTATGTTCCCACGGTCGGTAAACGCTGCGGGTTGGACGCTGCATACATCCGTAGCGTCCAACCGCAGCAGCCACATATTACAGCATAGTGGATGGGATTTCAAGAAATCCCAACTCCACTATGCATGCACCAGTATCCGCCATTCTCCTGCGGAGACGGACATGCGGCGCGTCTCTCCAGACCGCAGCATGTCTATTTCTCTTGTAGCTGCATGAGCCTATGCAAGATAAATTTCACCCATCCAATGTATTGGACGCGATGATTCCACACATTTCAATGAACACATGTGGATTCATCTGGGTTCAATAACCGGCAGCGCTTTGGACGGAGTGGGCATGTGCTGCGTCCAAAGCACTGCCCAATACTGAACGCGTGGACATACCCTGATACAAGGAAGTAAATAATAATAAGCTTCATTTATATAGCGCCAACATACTCCGCAGCACTTAAGTAAAAAAAGAAGTCGCTGCAAAAAAAAAAAACAGAAAAGGCATCAAAAAGGACATTTCAAGAGAAATAGGCATCTAAAAGACATTTTGTGCACATAGTGTTGCCGGTTGAAAAAATCTCACTTATTATACCTAAATAGTTTGCTCCTCTGTTCTCCTGAATTCTTTCTATAAAGCTTTAGGCTACCTTTACACTATATTTTTTTACATTTTTGCTGTGCTTTTAGACACATTTTTTCTGCCATTGCAGATATCCATCCTCTCATATTTGGTTTTTCCTTCCTTTACTTCCCGGTGTTCCACTCTGTGGTTTTTGTATGATTGGTATTTTCATTTATCCCTGTACGTCTTCCCTTGTTAGTCTGGTTTGTGTGTCTGGTTTGTGTATTCTAATTTACAAAACAGCTTTTAAATGTATATTTTCTCTGCAATGCTGCAGCGTTTCATAGTAAAGTAGTAAGTGCCTGATTCATGCTGCCCGTAGTAAGGGGGCATTATTCCACTCTTAAGTTCACTTTAAGCTCCTGAGTCTCCATAATTACATGTTAGGAAAGATTCTCACCAGCTTATTTTCCCTCATCCAAGAGAAACGGGCCAATTATACTAATCACACTGTGATCAGAGTGTCAGCATAGTGTGTTCATAGTGTGATCCGATTTTCTCCATCTCCTCCATTCTGTCAGTCCATGAAAATCGGACTGCACTCAGATGTCATCCGAGTTTGGTCCGATGGGTTCACGTTCTCATTGCCTTGCATGGTCGAGTGTGAACCGCACCATAGAATAACATTGGTCCGGCTACAATCCAATGTTTCGTCTGATCACACTGAGGCCAGAAATACGACCATGTGTCCAAGCCCTTAGCTCTTGAGGAAGAGGAGAGTTCTACTAAGAATCTGTCAACAAAATCTATACATATCAAATGCAATGCAGAAAAAATTGCGTTTGCATTCACCTTGGTGAAAAATCCATGGCTTTTTATTTTGCGCAAGATTAAGTATGGCTTGCATCTCATCCTATGATGCGACACGTATCATTTTTATTATACTTTCCCTTTAATTTGCTGTTAGAGTCTATTATGCTCCAGATACTTTTATGTCAACTTTAAATGAATTTTAGAAAATGTTGATGAGCGTCTCAGTCACTTTTTTGATAACTGCTCCATTTTTTTTTTTATCCTTGGAACAGAATGCTAAAAAGTATAAAATGCAGCCCTGGGACTTGGTATATTAAACTTATTTTAATAATACTTAGAGGAAATTAACATCTGTTAAATAGCATCATTATAAAAGAAAAAAAAATGTCTTTCTTTATCGCACAGGGAAACATTAATCAGGCTTGTGCTTTGAACCCCTCCTATCAGCGCTGCCTGTGATTATGATGCGCTAATATACATGGTAAGGAATATGATTATGGAATTCTGCGGCAGAAATGCTTCATTATTGGCGCCTCTCCTACGCTGGCTCACCGAGCTTGGATGACTTCTCTGCTACCTTGTAATCGTCCTCCGTACATGGGGGCAGAAGGATCTTTAATATAAATTATTTAAAATAATTCTTCTTCTCTATAACTGAGACTTTGAGATTTTGGAGCATTGGTATCAGTGTGTGGCTTCCTGTTGGCAGCCCCCTAGACCTCACTATGACCATTCTACAGCACCAAAGTTAGGATCCTCATTGATTTCTGTAGGGTTCAGGTTCAAGTTCGGGTACTGTTCTAATACCCGAACCGAACTTTGTACTAAAGTTCGGTCAAACCCGAATACCACGAGCATCTCACGTGTCTGCTCATCCCTACTACCCACACAGCAAGTTAAAGGGAATCTGTCTCCATGTTTTTGCTATGTAATCTGAGAGTAGCAAGATGTAGGAGCAGAGATCCTGACTCCAGCGATGTATCACTTACATTACTAAGTGCAGCAGTTGTGATAGAATCACATTTTTTTCTGGCTGCAGATCGAGCAGAGCTCTGAATGCCGAGCTGTGTATTACCCCGCCCACAGCACTGATTGGCTTGGCACTGATTTACTGTGTAAATTCTACATTGACAGAAAGCTGCTAATCAGTGGTGGAGCATGATCGGACTAGGAGGCACAATCTTGTAGTGGTAATCTCCTGCTGATAAAACACTGATTTTATTGAAATATCAGCACACAGCCTAATAACTGACACATCGCTGGAATCAAGGTCTCTGCCCCTACATCATGCTGCTATCAGATTATATAGCAAAAAACTGTTGACGGATTCCCTTTAAATGTTGTGGGTAATGAGGGCAACCAAACTAATATGTAAAGGAACTATCCTGATTGTCTTACTCTGTAATCTGCCTTCCGTTCTTTTTGACTGGACAGTTTTTCTTTCTGAGAATTCTTACATCATTATAGGTATTGAGATTTCCTTTTCTTCACTTCCCAACATGCATTGTACCTGTCATCATCCAGTGGATTGCCTGCTTTTGGTCTCATACCTATCACCGTAAAAAAAATCAGTCCAATATCGGTCCGGAAAACTGGGACGAGTGTCATGCGATTTTCTTGCAGGTGCAATGCAGTTTTTAACACTTAGGCCGGCGTCACACTCACCGTAGGGAAATGCGGTCCGTTTTTTACAGGCGTAATAATGTTCCCTAAACAGTAATCCGTATGTCATCCGTCGTCAAGGTGTGGCTGCGTATTTTGCGCATGTATTCCTCCATATGGCATCCGTACAGCGAGATCATGGTGCAGCGGGCCCAAGTAAAGATGGCGACTACACAGGTGCGGTAATACCAATGAGAAAGACAGCCTACAATTAGGGATTGGCCGCTTGGCACACCAGTGCAAACAAGTAATCTGCAGCAGTGTTCACACAGAGAATGCAAAGCATCTGGATCATAGCCTATTAGTAACGCCCTGTGGCGGGCTGCCCAGTGCTAACTGTAATGCGTCCTGTGTGAACAGAGGCCACAGCCCACAAAGTCATCTGGGCCCAACTGCACCCCGAAAAGTAAAATAAATAAAGTGCACAAAAACATAACAAAATATGTTAGGTATTAGTTAATATTATGGCCACAATACGTAAGCTGACAACCCACGTCAAGGGTCCTAGGACACTGATCCAGATGCTGTGCATTCTCTGCTGCACCATGATAGTGCATTTGAATCAAGGCCTAGACAGGTAAGCACCTTAGCCTGTTTTTTTGGAGTTTTTTTCTAGAATAGTGGAGTTTTTTTCCTTGTTTTCCTCCTTTTTGGGTTTTTGCTGTTAGAGTAAGTAGGACTGGCAAGTGTGAGGACCCTTGATATGGGTTGCCAGCTTACGTGAACTCGTTACCTGTATAAAAAACACCTGTCCACCCACTCAATCAATTCATGGCCCACCTGATATAATATCATGGGCTCATTAATAGCCGGACACTGTGCATCACATGTACCTGTGTGACTGGCATTCTATTCAAGCCTCATTTGTGTGCATTTTTTACTAGGCAGCCTTCCCCCTCCATGAATTTGTAGGTTTGTGAGTGGCTGTTTTCATCAGTATTTTGCACCTGTGCTGCCCCCGCCTTTTTCATTGGGGCCTGCTGCATCCTGCTTGGGCATTTTTGATCTGACTTGGTGCTGGCAAAGCTGTTTGTTCTAACAACTGTTGGCACAATTATTAGAAAATGGAAGAAACTCAAGATGACTGTCAGTCTCCCTCAGTCTGAGGCTCCATGCAAGATCTCGCCTCGTGGGGTAAGGATGATTCTAAGAAAGGTCAGGAATCAGCCCAGAACTACACGGGAGGACCTGGTCAATGACCTGAAGAGAGCTCGGACCACAGTCTCAAACATTACCAGTGGTAACACACTATGACATCATGGATTAAAATCCTGCAGGGCAAGCAAGGTCCCCATGCTCATGCCAGCACATGTCCAGGCCCATGTTAAGCTCACCAATGATCATCTGGATGATCCAGAGGAGGCATTGTAGAAGGTCATGTGGTCAGATGAGACCAAAATAGAACTTTTTGGTATCAACTCCACTCGCCTTGTTTGGAGGAAGAAGGATGAGTACAATCCCACATAACACCATCCCAACCATGAAGCATGGTATAAGAAACATCATACTTTGGGGGTGCTTTTTTGTAAAGAGGCCAGGATGATTGCACCATATTGACGGGAGGACAGATGGGGTCATGTATCAAGAGATTTTGGCCAGCAAGCTCCTTCCCTCAGTAAGAGGATCTTCCAGCATGACAATGACCCAAAACACACAGCCCTGGCTACGGAGTGACTCCGTAAGAAGCATTTCAAAGTCCTGGAGTGGCCTAGCCAGTCTCCTGACCTGAATCCTATAGAAACCTGAAAGATCTGGAGAAGATCTGTGTGGAGGAGTTGGCCAAAATCTCTGCTGCAGTGTTTGCAAAAAATGCACTGCTATGAAGCCTAAGACACACACACACATTGAGGGCAATTTCAATTGACATCAATTACTAATCGATATGTTTTTTGAAGGTGGGAGGAAACATGCAGAGCTAGAAACAAATGCAAATAAAAAAAAGAAAAGAAAACACATAAACGAACTCCATGAAGACATTACCAAAAATAGAACAGATCATAGACTACTCTGCTAAATAGATACTTTGATCTAGTTGTTAGAATACAGAATGCAATGTATTTCCATTAATGGGTTAAAATGCTGTACCTTGCCTCACTTGTGCTAATATTACATGGTTTTGTATCATGTTTCTTCCCCTCCGCAGTCTATGGGAAAACAAGTGACCATTAAAAGGTTATACCGTCATGTTTATTGTACAATTATTGTATTCTTTTCTACCTACTTAAGGCAGCCCCAGTAATAACCGGCATATGTAGGACTGAGACTTAAAAGTCCCTCGGCTAATTTTACCAACTACAAAACAACATTATTGACTCCGCTATTATGTGACAGTCACTTTTATATATATTGATTTTTTTCAACAGTGTTGAATAAGCTTACTTTTAAGTTAAAACGACCAACAAGAAGAAAATGAATGCGAGGCTTAGTAATCCGCTCGTCAGTTCATTTAAAGACAGCAAGAAAAAATATTGCATTAAGTGAATGCACAGGTTCATAGATTAGTCTCTGTAAAAGACGACTTATGCTGTTTGAATGAAATACGGTAATAAGTTGTATTTTTTTGCCTCATTATAGCAAATAAAGATAACTGTGCCTGTGTTAAACATTTTTTTGGACTCCATTTCTCTTACAGAGATTGGTCTTGTCGTTGTGGGACATTTTTGCCTTCCAATTATTTAAAGAGAACATTTCATGTTAAAAAAAAAACTTAATGAACCTGAGAGCCCCGCTGCCAGGAGGAAATGAGCTCTATTTCTTTCGGCAGCCTCGGGCTTTCAGTCATAGGGGTGGCGCCGATGCAGCTACAGTTACTGCTCAGTGGATAGTGAGCCGTGGCTGTAACCGTGCCCTGGCACTAACTGACAGCCGGCTCTAATGCTGAGCTCTAATGATGAGCTGGCTGTCAGTCAGTGCAGAGGGCATAGATACAGCCACTGCCAGGGCCGGAGTCAGCACCCGGCACTCCGGGCAAATGCCGGGGCCCTGGGGAGAGAGGGGGGCCCACGCTGTCATAGATACAGCTGGGAGAGTGTTATGAAAGGCAATTCAGAATCACAATGGACATGGAGGTCAGAGCACATACAGTGATCTGACAATAACCCAAAATCATAGAACGAGCTCTGAGACGTGGGAACTCTGCAGACCGCAATCCCTAATCCTCTCCAAACAACACTAGAGGCAGCCGTGGATTGCGCCTAACTCTGCCTATGCAACTCGGCACAGCCTGAGAAACTAACTAGCCTGAAGATAGAAAATAAGCCTACCTTGCCTCAGAGAAATACCCCAAAGGGAAAGGCAGCCCCCCACATGTAATGACTGTGAGTTAAAATGAAAAGACAAACGTAGGGATGAAATAGATTCAGCAAAGTGAGGCCCGACTTTCTTAACAGAGCGAGGATAGGAAAGATAACTTTGCGGTCTACACAAAACCCTAAAGAAAACCACGCAAAGGGGGCAAAAAGACCCTCCGTACCGAACTAACGGCACGGAGGTACACCCTCTGCGTCCCAGAGCTTCCAGCAAAACAATAAGACAAGCTGGACAGAAATAATAGCAAACAAATAGCAAAGAAAAACTTAGCTATGCAGAGCAGCAGGCCACAGGAATGATCCAGGGAAAAACAAGTCCAACACTGGAACATTGACAGGAAGCATGGATCAAAGCATTAGGTGGAGTTAAGTAGAGAAGCACCTAACAAGCTCACAAGATCACCTGAGGGAGGAAACTCAGAAGCAGCAGTACCACTTTCCTCCACAAACGGAAGCTCCCAGAGAGAATCAGCCGAAGTACCACTTGTGACCACAGGAGGGAGCTCTGCCACAGAATTCACAACAGGAGAGCAGAGCAGGAGATAACGTGCTTTCTCCGCCCACAATGTCACTGCTGGCTGCGTTCTCTTAACCCCTATGTGCCAGCTCTGACACAAGCATCTTCTCACTTAGTCAGTGCAGCCAGGCAGGCACACATAGGGGTTAACAGAAGGCAGCCAGTGTGACACTGTTTGTGGGCGGAGAGAGCACGTTCTCTGCTCTCCTCCCTGGGTGGCTGCAGACAGTGCTGAAGTTTATCAGGCAGATTCCGGAGCTCCGTCCTACCAGTGCCTGAGTGAGTGTTATGGTATCCAGCAGTGGTTGCAGTTGTGGCTCAGTCTGCTGCTGTCTGTCTCCGCTGCCTAAAAATGTGGATGATGTCTGGAGGAGCAGCTGGTGGGGTGCAGCCTGCAACCTGCAGCCACCCAGCTCTCCCAGAATACATGCATGCTGCACCAAACCTGCACCAGTGGGGTAGGAAGAAGCTTAACCCCTTCCCATCTGTATGAAGGTTATTGCTGAACCTTAAAGATAACAATCCGACCCGCATAAATGGGGTTAACCAGATGGCAGGAGGAAGGGGAGCTGCTGCCATGTGGGCTGTAGGTTGGGGCCCCGTGGCCCCAGGCTGGTGACTGGAGGGACTCTGCCCAGTGCTGGCATGTGGGTGATTTCTGCTCCGGAGTCTCAGCTTCTCTCCTCCAGGTCACACTGTGCAGTCACAGCAACATTGGTTGTGTCTGTCCAGGTCCCAGCAGCTGCCACTGCTCCCACCACGGACATGGCATCACTTAACCCTTCCCCTGCAGCCACCGGCAACAAATCCACATTATTCCTTGATTAAATCAGGTTCCAACCCAATAGAGGAGCAGACATTTCCTGCTGCCATTAGGGTCCGGGAGGGGGTGACATTGGCTGCCCTGCTACTCTGTAGTGGGGGGTGACAAGTGTAACATGGGGTAACGATGACAGAGAAATGCACAGGATAATAGTGAGCGCGACAGAGGGCAGTGTATGGTATGGAGCAGTCAGGGGGTGGGCTGCAGGATCCCCCCATACTGTACATGACTGCTCAGGACAGGGAGGCGTTTAATGAGCTTCTAATGACAGGGCACTAATTGGGTCATTAGGGTTTGTGGAAAGGATTCAGCATCAGGTCCCTCATTAATGCCTGAGCCGCCTGTTACTTTGTAGCACAGATCTGTTGGGGCCGCAAAACCAAACAACGTTGTTTATGTAGAAAAGTCTTTGTTTCATAGAAAAACTCAAAACAGAAAAGCACCTCTCCTGTATATATACACTGCACAGCACCTTTCCTCCTGTATATATACACTGCACAGCACCTCTCCTGTATATATACACTGCACAGCACCTTTCCTCCTGTATATATATACACTGCACAGTACCACTCCTCCTGTCCTGTATATATACACTGCAGAATCTACAATAGCTGTCACTCATGTAAGAAGTGAAATCTGGCATTGTACTATACATTTCTCTGCCGTATCTGTGCATCATAAATCGGGGTATGTGTTAAAGGGGGGGGCCCACTGAGACTCTTTCGCCCGGGGCCCTCGAAAACCTGGAGCCGGCCCTGGCCACTGCTCACTATATACTCAGTGGTGATTGCAGCTGCGCCGGCTTACCACCATGACTGAAAGCCAGAGGTTGCCGGGAGGAATAAAGCTCATTTCCTCCTGGCAGTGGGGCTCTCAATGCAGATTCAGAATACTATTAACCTGCAGATAGACCCTATATCTGCAATTTAGTAGCTTTTTTTTATGACCGGTTCCCTTTAAGTGGTTGACCCATCTGTATTGAGGTAGGGATCCATGTTGTTCAGATTACGCTATTTGCATGTACCTGACCATGTTTTATATGTGGTTTTAAGTGTTTTTTAATTCTTGTTGGAAAGTCTTATGTCATTTTGGATTTTTTGCGAATGAGTAAGGATATAACCATTTTATTCGATAGGTGTGCACACTATTGTTTGCATTTTCTTTTCAAAGCTAAGCATAAGCCTTGACCCAAGTACATATGGGAGATGGACAGTAAAGATAATCCTAGTAACGGATCAGAAAAGTTTTGCCTTGTAGTAAGAATGTCCAGGAACCACCGGTGTTTACAAGTAAATCACGTCTTCAAGATCCAAAATGTATACGCATAAAAAACAATTAGACAATTAAAATTTACAGCTCTTGTTCATAGCGACGGCTCCACCTGAATACCGCAAACTGCGAAAGAAGTCTAAAAAATGTAAAAAAAACAGGATTAAGTCAAAGTATTTATTCCATGACCTAAATGAGAAGGCCATTTGCAGCAATTACAGATACAAATGTACTCGGATCTGTCATCCGAAACCAGATGAGGAAATCGGCAATTCAACGGATTTTGGCCAGTGCGAAAAGTGAAAAATGAATTTGTAAATCCCAGGATAATGGATGATGGGGTGTACCTTACTTAGCTGAGTTACTAAAGAAATGAGTTAATGTATTATTTTTGGACGATGCTATCTAAGAAAATAAAAAACACATTAAAAAACTTTTACTCGCCCTTATGTTTTCACCTTTCAAATATTTTAATTCCGCCAGTAGAGCAAATTAGTCAATTGAATTATCAGGTGTAGATCTGGGACATTACATGTAGCAGTCGCTGTCATAATGTATTTCTGCCAAGTGAATGAGTGTTTAGCAAAGAACAAGTCTCCAGTCATTTACTTGTAGGCTTGAGTTCTTCAGCATGGAGCCCTTAAAGGAAGCATGTCATGTTATATATGATGTCCGATCTGCAGGTTGCATGATATAGAGCAGGAGGAGCTGAATGGAATTAGATATAATTTTGTGGAAAATGATTCTGTATAGCTTAGAATTTGGTCATGTAAATTTGACCTCGTGTTGGAGTCCAGTGGGAGGATCTACTCAATGACTGACAGGTATCTGTTTTTGCAAGAGGTCTATAATGTAGAGTTCAGATAATCTATTCAATACAAATAAAATTTGTATCCAATTTTGCAGAATTTGCTGAACTCAATAATTCGAAGAGTAAATTGAGTGAAGCAGGGCAGACTTCTCCATAAAGCCTTGCAGCTATCACATCACACATAGCGCAGATGATCAGAAAGGTGTTGTGCATCTGAAAAATCCACTTGCAAAAGCCGGAGTTCAGGTAATACCCACTTGCTCTCCAGTGTCCTGTCTTCCTGGGGCCTCCAGTGCTTCTACTACCCACTCCATTCCTGCTTTCCAGTGTCCTTTCTGCCTGGGGCCTCCAGTGCTTCTACTACTCACTCCATTCCTGCTTTCCCATGTCCTGTCTGACTGGGGCCGCCAGTGCTTCTAGTACCCACTCCATTCCTGCTTTCCCATGTCCTGTCTACCTGGAGCCTCCAGTGCTTCTACTACCCACTCCATTCCTGCTTTCCGGTGTCCTGTCTACCTGGGGCCTCCAGTGCTTCTACTACCCACTCCATTCCTGCTTTCCAGTGTCCTTTCTGCCTCGGGCCTCAAGTGCTTCTACTACCCACTCCATTCCTGCTTTCCAGTGTCCTTTCTACCTGGGGCCTCCAGTGCTTCTACTACCCACTCCATTCCTGCTTTCCAGTGTCCTTTCTGCCTCGGGCCTCCAGTGCTTCTACTACCCACTCCATTCCTGCTTTCCAGTGTCCTTTCTGCCTCAGGCCTCAAGTGCTTCTACTACCCACTCCATTCCTGCTTTCCGGTGTCCTGTTTACCTGGGGCCTCCAGTGCTTCTACTACCCACTCCATTCATGCTTTCCCGTCCTCCTGTCTGCCTGGGGCCGCCAATGCTTCTACTACCCACTCCATTCCTGCTTTCCTGTGTCCTTTCTGCCTGGGGCCTCCAGTACTTCTACTACCCACTCCATTCCTGCTTTCCAGTGTCCTTTCTGCCTGGGGCCTCCAGTGCTTCTAGTACCCACTCCATTCCTGCTTTCCAGTGTCCTTTCTGCCTCGGGCCTCAAGTGCTTCTACTACCCACTCCATTCCTGCTTTCCAGTGTCCTTTCTACCTGGGGCCTCCAGTGCTTCTACTACCCACTCCATTCCTGCTTTCCAGTGTCCTTTCTGCCTCGGGCCTCAAGTGCTTCTACTACCCACTCCATTCCTGCTTTCCGGTGTCCTGTTTACCTGGGGCCTCCAGTGCTTCTACTACCCACTCCATTCCTGCTTTCCTGTCCTCCTGTCTGCCTGGGGCCGCCAATGCTTCTACTACCCACTCCATTCCTGCTTTCCTGTGTCCTTTCTGCCTGGGGCCTCCAGTACTTCTACTACCCACTCCATTCCTGCTTTCCAGTGTCCTTTCTGCCTGGGGCCTCCAGTGCTTCTAGTACCCACTCCATTCCTGCTTTCCTGTGTCCTTTCTGCCTGGGGCCTCCAGTACTTCTACTACCCACTCCATTCCTGCTTTCCAGTGTCCTTTCTGCCTGGGTCCTCCAGTACTTCTACTACCCACTCCATTCCTGCTTTCCAGTGTCCTTTCTGCCTGGGGCCTCCAGTACTTCTAGTACCCACTCCATTCTTGCTTTCCTGTGTCCTGTCTGCCTGGGGCCTCCAGTGCTTCTACTACCCACTCCATTCCTGCTTTCCAGTGTCCTTTCTGCCTGGGGCCTCCAGTACTTCTACTACCCACTCCATTCATGCTTTCCCGTGTCCTGTCTGCCTGGGGCCGCCAATGCTTCTACTACCCACTCCATTCTTGCTTTCCCATGTCCTGTCTGCCTGGGGCCTCCAGTGCTTCTACTACCCACTCCATTCCTGCTTTCCAGTGTCCTTTCTGCCTGGGTCCTCCAGTGCTTCTACTACCCACTTCATTCCTGCTTTCCAGTGTCCTGTCTGCCTGGGGCCTCCAGTGCTTCTAGTACCCACTCCATTCCTGCTTTCCAGTGTCATGTCTGCCTGGGGCCTCCAGTGTTTCTACTACCCACTCCATTCCTGCTTTCCAGTGTCCTTTCTGCCTGGGTCCTCCAGTGTTTCTACTACCCACTCCATTCCTGCTTTTCAGTGTCCTGTCTGCCTGGGGCCGCCATTGCTTCTAGTACCCACTCCATTCATGCTTTCCCGTGTCCTGTCTACCTGGGGCCTCCAGTGCTTCTACTACCCACTCCATTCATGCTTTCCCGTGTCCTGTCTACCTGGGGCCTCCAGTGCTTCTACTACCCACTCCATTCATGCTTTCCCGTGTCCTGTCTATCTGGGGCCTCCAGTGCTTCTACTACCCACTCCATTCCTGCTTTCCAGTGTCCTGTCTGCCTGGGGCCTCCAGTGTTTCTACTACCCACTCCATTCCTGCTTTCCAGTGTCCTTTCTGCCTGAGTCCTCCAGGGCTTCTACTACCCACTCCATTCCTGCTTTTCAGTGTCCTGTCTGCCTGGGGCCGCCATTGCTTCTAGTACCCACTCCATTCCTGCTTTCCCGAGTCCTGTCTACCTGGGGCCTCCAGTGCTTCTACTACCCACTCCATTCATGCTTTCCCGTGTCCTGTCTGCCTGGGGCCTCCAGTGCTTCTACTACCCACTCCATTCATGCTTTCCCGTGTCCTGTCTGCCTGGGGCCTCCAGTGCTTCTACTACCCACTTCATTCCTGCTTTCCCGCGTCCTGTCTACCTAGGGCCTCCAGTGCTTCTACTACCCACTCCATTCCTGCTTTCCCATGTCCTGTCTACCTGGGGCCTCCAGTGCTTCTACTACCCACTCCATTCCTGCTTTCCAGTGTCCTTTCTGCCTGGGGCCTCCAGTGCTTCTACTACCCACTTCATTCATGCTTTCCCGTGTCCTGTCTGCCTGGGGCCTCCAGTGCTTCTACTACCCACTTCATTCATGCTTTCCCGTGTCCTGTCTGCCTGGGGCCTCCAGTGCTTCTACTACCCACTTCATTCCTGCTTTCCCGCGTCCTGTCTACCTGGGGCCTCCAGTGCTTCTACTACCCACTCCATTCCTGCTTTCCAGTGTCCTTTCTGCCTGGGGCCTCCAGTGTTTCTACTACTCACTCCATTCCTGCTTTTCAGTGTCCTGTCTGCCTGGGGCCTCCAGTGCTTCTAGTACCCACTCCATTCCTGCTTTCTAGTGTCCTGTCTGCCGGCAGCCTGCAGCCACCTCATAATTTGAGCCCTTAACAACTGGATTATTCAAAGCCTGTATAAAAGTTGAGGCAAGGAATGCAGCAGCCATTTAAAGGTGAATCTGAATAGAGGACATCATACCTCACAGCTTCGCCATAGAGAAAGGGAGTGAAAGCCATAAAGCACTGAACAACTGTACAGATAGTGTGCGACAGCAGTGAAGAAGATTAGTGTGTAAGAAAAAAAATTAACATAAATCTAATTGATAATTAGAGAAAGATAGAAAAATCATTTTGTCTAGAAGGCAAGGCCAGGAAGGAAGGCATAGCCGGCAGCTGCTACTTACTTCCATCATTATAGTACAGCTGTAATTAAATCACACATATACATCTTTTAAGAGGAATTGAAGGCTTTGAGGAATCAATTCACTGCAAATTAAATTTTGCCCCAAAATTTAGCAAATTTTGGTAAATCAATTTTCAAAAGATTAGCTCATCTCTACTATAATGTACATTTGTTCTCATTCTAGTGTTAGAGGTCCCGTAGGCAACTCTAACCAGTAACTGACAGCTATCCGCTTATGCAGGAAGACTGTTGTTCATTGTGTAGTACCACCCACTGGACTCCCAAACCCAGAATGATCACAAAAGTATAGGTTCTACTGAATCTTTTTCCACAAACATACAGTGGATATAGAAAGTCTACACACCGCTGTTAAAATGTCAGTTTTTTGTCATGTAATCGATGTTTGGCGTGACCGCGCTTTACCTTCAAAATAGCATAAACGATCTTATATACTGTACAATTGAACAAAATGAGTGATTTTGTAGGATTATAGTCGGGTAACTGTATAACCAATTATACCAAGCAGATGATAACGATCATCATATTCAAATGTAGGTTGGAGCAGTTATTAAAGGGGATATTTGGGACTTTGTAAAAAAAACACTAACAGACAGGTAGTTGCTTGTTCAGCTGCCTCTACTGAGATCACATCGATAGAGCGGTGACTTCTGCTCTGTCGATGGTGCGCGGCTGCCGGTGATTTGTTGATTGACAGCCGGCTCACCACTCTGTCAACATGATGTCAGCAGAGCCCCCGGGCACAACAGGCAGGTAGGTAGTAACTACACACTGAAGAAGATAGACCTCCATTCCAGCCTACAGTCTCCATCCGAAGACCATGTGGGGGAACAAAGGTGATAATGATTACAAACTCTGCCACCAGAATGAGATCACTGCCTTTAAGGGAATTTGTCAGCAGGTTATTGCTATGTAATCTGAAGACAGCATGAGGTAGGGGTTAAAACACAGATACACCTCTCTTACCAAGCTCTGGGGTTTTGTGTGATTAGGCTTCTTTTACACATACCATTGTTTTGTGGCCCCAATAGATTTCTATGGGGCCGCAAAAACGGGCGCAATAATTTCACAGTGCGCCTTATGGCCGTGAGGGCCATATTTACGGCCATGAAAAAAGATCGAGCCTGCTCGATCTTTTTCACGGCTTACGGACACGGCCCCCGTTGAAAATCAACAATGGACATCTGTTTTTGCGGCGCACCGTGACTTCCGGTTTTGCGGAACGCTGTTTTTTCCCCCAATACTATAGTAAACGGCGATCCACACTTTTTTTACGGTCCGTTATTGCGGCAGACCATGAAAATTGCGGCGATATGGCCCGCAAAAAAGGCCCGCAATAACAGGCCGCAAAAAACAAGGCAAGTGTAAAAGTATCCTAAGCATGATTGTTTTACAACCAGGAGCTCATCATTGCTGTGAATAGCTATAGAGCCTTGGCCGAACACGCCCCTTCCTGTGATAAGCAGCTCGATGTCTATGGATTTTGTACACACAGAGCCTGGTGTGGGCGGGGTTAGCTTTCTTAGCTCTGCTTCATAGCTAAATCTAAATACTCTGATTGTGTGAGCATGGCTGCACCCAGTAAACTAAGTGATACATCATTGGATTCAGCTTCTCTTTTCCTACATCAGGCTGCTCTCAGTTGAGGTAGCAAAAATCTGCTGACAGATTTCCTTTAAGGACACACTGAAAACTCTCTGCAGTCTGTTACATAGAGGCTGTAGAAATCTAAAAATGATTAATGAAAAGCTCATTGCAGAAATGATATTTAGTCAAAAATATAACTTATCTTAAAACTGGAGAGAGAAATAAATTGCGAGTGACTTTTCAAAGTTACAAAAACTCCGGTGTGGTCCAACTTTTTTCTGATAGTTGCAAAATAAAGTCGGAATTTTTTTCCCTCCAAAGCAAAACAATAAACTTATAATTGTAGTAGAGGGCAATGAGATGTCGCCGTGGAACCATGCCCTAAGGAAAACTATCAACTGGGGTCATACTATGCACTGACCTGAATACTGGATGCATAACGCTGAGAGGTGGGCTGTCATCATAATTCATAATGTTCCCGTGTCTACATTTTATTTTTTATATTTATATGTATTTTTAATATGCATTTATATATATATATATATATATATATATATATATATACACACACACACACGTTTATTGTATGTAGAATTTTTGGGAGGCAATATTTATTTTTTTGCCCCCGTCTGCTTTAAGCCCATGATAAACCTGATGAATATTTATACCGAACGGTTTACTCTCTGTAGGAAATGAAGTAGAAAACAATATTTTCTTTATTTTCTTTATTTCTCCCTTTCTAGCTGACAGAGTGAGCCTGGTGGTGACGTCTTGGTAGTTCTGGTAGCCGGGGTCCCTGGTGAGTATTCTTGGTGCATTTTAACTTGAACTTTTGGTCACCTGATACATGACCCCTAACCTCACTGGTTCCTTTCCGAAAAGGTTCGCCATCGAGGGATTTCAGGATTGTGGCATGAAGACAGCTACTTTTAGAAGTGGATCACAGTAATGCTTTATGTCCATATATTTTTCCTGACACTTTCACTAAAATATTTAACCTTCAACAGCAGAGGTGAGGAATAGATGATATTACATTTTTGTATGAAATCAGAGACGATGGTCGGTAAGAAGAACATACAGGAAGCTCAAATCATAAAAAGAGGAGTAAGAAAAGAGGCATATTACACCTCCGTTGTAAATATGGGATGGATACGATATGATTGATTTATAAATCATTTTTTATTTGAAATAAATAAAAAACAAATACTAATACCAATTATTAAAGGGATTCTTCACCACTCCTGGCATGCCTGTTTTATTACATATTTGCATTCTCCCTATTATACAATTGCTGGAGCATCTTTTCTTAGGACTCTACATTGTGCCTTTCCTCTATTATTCCTCCTAGAAATTTAGGAATAAATTGACAGATAAATGCTTCTTTCCCCTTCTCTAAGGGGCGTGGTTCAACACAGTCTCACATGGTCAGCACTGATTGGACAGTGTCTCAGTGTACAGGGACACGCCCCCAAGTGGTCACACATTTCTTTCATTTATTCCCGAAGTTCCAGAAGGAGTAACAGAGGAATTCCACAACTTAGAGTTATGAGAAAAAATGATCCAGAATTATTATAACATCGAGATTGCAAGTATGTACTAAAAAAAATATATTTGGAGACTTGAAAAGTCTTCCTTAAAGGAGTATTTCAGAAAATAAAATGTATCACGTAACCAGCATAAAAGTGAAAATATTAGAATATTAGGGAACCCCTAATATTCTAATATTTTTCACTTTTACACTGGATATATGATACATTTTATTTTCTGAAATACCCCTAATAGGGATGCATCCACACATAGCTAGAGTGGCAGACTCAATTACCAAGACCAGCTGCTCCCCAACATGTCCATTGGGCTCTGCTCAGATGCATACATGGAGTTAAATGCAATGGTGATGCACAAGCAGTTTCTTTTCTCCAGGGGTGGGCATTTAATTTTCCTGAGGGTCAACATTAGAGGCTGTGACTCTTGTGGAGGGACGAACCAATAAGCTGAAATTAATGTAGCTCAATATTAATATATTAAATTTAATAATTTTACATTAATTGTATCACTTAATATTGAGCATAATTAAGTATGCTGACACTCCCCCATATACCACTCGAGCCCACACCCATGCTTTTTGCTGACACTCCTTCATATACCACTCGAGCCCACACCCATGCTTTCCAGTCTGATATTAATGGAAGATGGTGAATGGTTGGGATATTCCTTCTTGGGGCTAAACTGTAGATGAGAATGATTATATACAAGATTTTATATTAACTATAGACAACTCTTCCAACTGTATGAAATATTTATTCACCTAATCACTTATTACTCGTCAGTGTAGCAATGGCTTTGGTGGGCAGACGGATCAGCGCAGCAGATAGGAGGGGCACATGGAATGCGGACAGCCAAGTAACAGCAGACCGCAGGCAGGTAGGCGGAGTTCAGGAGACCGCAGGCAGGAGGAGGATGTCAGGAAACCGCAGGCAGGCAGGTGGAGTGCAGGAAACTGCAGGCAGGGTGTGTGCAGGAAACCGCAGGCAAGAGGGCATCAGGAAATTGCAGGCAGGCAGGGGGAGTGCAGGACAAGCTGAGTAGCAAGCCAAAGTCCAGCAAAATAGAAGTCTTAATGCAATGCCAAAATGCAAGGGGGTGTCTCAGTGAGCCTTAAATAGGCTGATGCTCACATGCGATACCACCAAGTCATCTGCAAAGCCCGACGTGAAGCACAGCAGAGTCCATTGAACCAGGGAGAAAGAAGCAAGGCAAGGATCTGGAACAGGTGCATAACACAAATCCTATTATTTGTAGAGATACCTACAGGAGACGGCCTCTTCTATAAACATATCTCAATTATATACTGCATTTATGGCACTGCTTGATGGTAAGTAATATGTAATAGTACAGCTGACATTTGCATTATCACCCATCTTACGCAGGCTCCAGAAAGACAAATATTCCTAGTTCTGCAGTGGTGCCCCTTTTATGACCATATTGTAAATAACTTGGCAGACTTTTTAATCAAAATTCTGAAAAAGCTGTGCCACAAACCATGTGTTAGCTGGGAAAGTCAATACTCAGCTCTTCCAAAATCACATATAACTACTTCTCCCCTTCCAAACAAAATTGGTACTGCACCCACTTAATTGTGAAGATGCACTCCTCCCATCAAAATTTTTAGACTAATAATATATTGAAATAATCATATTGTATAGCTGTCACAACCTAACAGGGGTCGGTCCAGCGGATAGCACAACACACACACACATACACAATGGGATGGTAAAGGTGAGAGGAAGGCCCTGACAATAGGGAACAAGGGATGGGACACCTCCTGAGCTCCAACCTGAGCTTGTCCCTGCACTCCCTTAATGCCCTAAGTGGGTCCTTCCCCCCCTACTGCCATCACGTACCTTGTCTCTGTCACCTCACACTGCCCTGGCTAGTGCACTGGCCAGCAAGGGCACTAGCATCACCACTGCAGATAGTACAAACAAAGGCGATAGTGACAAGTATGAGACAAAAATTAGCTCCAGACTCTGCTGCCAAACTCCACACAGCAGTGGATATGGAAACAGGACCCCCAAATCCACAGAAGAAGCAGATTCAGCACTGACACCAGAGAGCTGCAACTGCAAGGCTGGTCTCCATAGAAAAGTCTATCACCAACAGTCAGCTTGATGCATCATGTGGCTACTTAAAGCCAGCAACACAGCAGCTGCCAGCCAAGAAAAGGACATTAACCTTTGCTGGCACGAAATCAAAAACAACATTTAAATTAAGGCAGAGCCAGAGCTTTCACGAATCCAAAAATGAATCGTGACAATAGCACTGTGTACTTACAATTGCTAATTTCACCCTCCTACCCAGTTAATTTTTCTCTTTTCCATTAGGTCTATGACATCATGTGATTGAAAACTGACCAGCTGAATCCTTCTAAGCTCTATGTAGAAACAGGACGTCTCATTTCCCTGTATGAGTCATAAGTCTCTGCAAAAGTCAATGGCAGGGGGGAGGAGGGAGCATCTGGGTCAGGAGTTGAAGAGGGGAATGATAAATGAGGGGACAAGAGACTTCCTATTCCTACAGAGAGCAGGGAAGAGAGAATAATTCATTGGGTGTAGAAAGAGAAAATGAGCAGTTGTAAGTACACAGTGCTACATAATGTGATGATCAAAGTACATTAACAGGATAAAAATTTTGATGGGAGGAGTGCTTCTTTAACTCATCCTTGTACTGGAGAAATTGTTACTTTTATGTTTGTTGTAACATCTGTAATTAACTTTACACTCTTCCGCCATTACAAAATTAAAAAATTAGTCCAAAAGAAAAATAACGTTTAAAATAGGATTTTGGAGCAGCTGCTAACAGCGCTCTGTCCACACTACTGTCAGGGCTTCTGCATGAACATGGTAAGTGTGATGGATATGTGTTTAAATGGTTATTAACAAATGTTGATAATTTAAAAAAAAATAGCAAAGAAAGTGTCAAGGCACAAACATTGTAATAATTATAGCATCAAACTACACTCAAAAATTGCAACATTAAAAAACATCTGAAATCAGAAAGAAAAACAATAAAGGACAATGTATAACAAAGTGAAGCCTCTTCAGACACCAAAGCCTTACAAAAATGGCGATACTGATCCTGTCCATGCGGTTCCTATGCATGTCTCCATTTTCGCCCCAAGTGAATGTTAATGCTATGGGCCTATCTATCTGGGTAGCAAGCATGGTAGCTGGCGCTGCTATTGGGAATTCCAACTAATGGTACAGATTTCACACAGCAGTAAGGTGCAGTATTACAAGATCACTGTTTGTCCTTTCCTTGTGATGTGACATCACTGTGTGCAATATTGTTGTCCATGCAATACTGTGTGTAATATTCTTGTACTGTGACATCACTGTGTGCATTACAGCTATAATATGACATCTGTGTGAACTTTATCTCCATGCTGTATGTTATATCTATACTGTGACATCATTGTCTTTATCTCTGAACTGTGACATCACTGTTTTTATTATTACTGTATTATAACAATATTGAGTTTATTCTCTCTCTACTGTGACACTAATGTGTTTAACACTGCACTGTGACATCACTGTGTGCATTATCTAGTACTGTGACATCACTGTGTGTATTATCCTTGTACTATGACATCACTGTGTGTATTATCCTTGTACTGTGACATCACTGTGTGTATTATCCCTGTACTGTGACATCACTGTGGGTATTATCCCTGTACTGTGACATCACTGTGTGTATTATCCCTGTACTGTGACATCACTGTGTGTATTATCCCTGTACTGTGACATCACTGTGGGTATTATCCCTGTACTGTGACATCACTGTGTGTATTATCCCTGTACTGTGACATCACTGTGTGTATTATCCCTGTACTGTGACATCACTGTGTTTATTATCCCTGTACTGTGACATCACTGTGTGTATTATCCCTGTACTGTGACATCACTGTGTGTATTATCCCTGTACTGTGACATCACTTTGTTTATTATCCCTGTACTGTGACATCACTGTGTGTATTATCCCTGTACTGTGACATCACTGTGTGTATTATCCCTGTACTGTGACATCACTGTGTTTATTATCCCTGTACTGTGACATCACTGTGTTTATTATCCCTGTACTGTGACATCACTGTGTGTATTATCCCTGTACTGTGACATCACTGTTTATTATCCCTGTACCGTGACATCACTGTGTATATTATCCCTGTACTGTGACATCACTGTGTGTATTATCTCTGTACTGTGACATCACTGTGTTTATTATTCTTGTACTGTGACATCACTGTGTTTATTATCCCTGTACTGTGACATCACTGTGTTTTTCTGCGTACCATACAAATTGTCTCTTCAGAGAGGAAGAAGACTAGAACTCCAGTGCCACCTATATTGGTTTGGCTTTCCCAGATGAGCATTGCAAGGCTTAAAAGTCTCTTCATCTTGACATGGTCAGGGCCGTATTTGCCACTAGGCACTTGAGGGCATGTGCCTAGGGCGGGGACAATGCGGGGGGGGCAGCACCTGAGCAAGGTTTTTTTCTTTATTAAAGTCCTGGGTCACTTTCCGACTGACAGCCCCCCTCCCCCACCCGCCCCCCGCCCGCCTGCCTGAATACCACCCACCCTCCTTGAAGACAATACTCACCCTGCTCCAGCGATGCCTGGTCTCAGCATCTGTAGCGCGTCCTGAGTGTGCGGTCACGTGGTACTGCTCATTAAGGTCATGAATATTCGCATATTCATGACCTTAATGAGCGGTACCACATGACCACTCACTCCGGAAGAAGCTGCTACGCCGGGAGTCGGGACAGAGCCAGAGGGATGTCGGCGCGGCCGCGCGGTGTGGGACAGGTGAGTATGAGGGACGGGGAGGAAGAAAGAGGATGGGGAGCAGAGCCATGGGGGAAGAAGGAGCAGGGGGTGGAGAGATGAGCCATGCATATGGGGGGATTATGAGCCATGCATACAAGAGGTGGGGGGCAATTATGAGCCATGCATACAGGAGGGGGGAATATGAGCCATGCATACAGGAAGGGGAAATATGAGCCATGCATACAGGAGGGGGGAATATGAGCCATGCATACAGGAGGGGGAAATATGAGCCATGCATACAGGAGGGGGGAATATGAGCCATGCATACAGGAGGGGGAAATATGAGCCATGCATACAGGAGGGGGGATATGAGCCATGCATACAGGGGGGGAATTATGAGCCATGCATACAGGAGGGGGTGGGGGTGGAATATGAGCCATGGATACAGGAGGTGTGTGTGGGGGGGGAATTATGAGCCATGCATACAGGAGGGGGGGATTATGAGCCATGCATACAGGAGGGGGGGAATTGTGAGCCATGCATACAGGGGGATTATGAGCCATGCATACTGGACGGGGGGATATGAGCCATCATACAGGAGGGGGGGAATATGAGCCATGCATATGGGATGGGAGGGAGATGAGCCACGCATACAAGATGGGAGGGGGGCATTATACAGTATGGAGCATCATGTGGGGCCATTATATAGTATTGAGCATCATGTGTGGCCATTATATAGTATAGAGCATCATGTGTGGCTATTATACAGTATTGAGCATCATGTGTGGCCATTATACAGTATTGAGCATCATGTGTGGCGATTATACAGTATTGAGCATCATGTGGGGCCATTATACCGTATGGCGCATCATGTGGGGTCATTATACAGTATGAAGCATCATGTGTGGCCATTATACAGTATGGAGCATCATGTGTGGCCAATGGCCATTATACAGTATTGAGCATCATGTGGGGCCATTATACAGTATTGAACATCATGTGGGATCATTATACAGTATTGAGCATCATGTGGGGCCATTATACAGTATTGAGCATCATGTGTGGCCAATGGCCATTATACAGTATTGAGCATCATGTGGGGCCATTATACAGTATTGAACATCATGTGGGGTCATTATACAGTATGAAGCATCATGTGTGGCCATTATACAGTATGGAGCATCATGTGTGGCCAATGGCCATTATACAGTATGGAGCATCATGTGTGGCCATTATACAGTATAGAGCGTCATGTGTGGCCATTATACAGTATGGAGCATCATGTGTGGTGGCCGTTATACAGTATTGAGCATCATGTGTGGCCATATTTATTTTTGATTATAATTATTGTATATGAAGCAGTGTGATCAGCAGTGCTAAATGGCTGCGGTTGGGATGTGGATATGGGTGAGACTAGTTGTAAAATGGGTGTGATCAGAGGCGTGGCCTAAAATTTGCCACGCCGCACTACGTGCGCCGCAAACTTTATACCTCCTTCCCTTCTTCAAAAGTTGGGAGGTATGGTACCGCATTTGCCAGATCACGGCAAGTGCCACAAATCCCATAGGGAATGAATGAGGCCGAACGCAGTGTTGCTGTAAGTGATCCGTTACGCAGCAGATGCAGAAAAACTGCCGGATCTGCTGCAAAAGGCGACTTTCACATCAGCGATTCTTGCCAAAGTCACTGCCGATAGTGTCATACTCACCAATGGGGGAGTCAGCGCTAAAAGTGCCTAGGGCAGCAGAAACTCTAAATACGGCCCTGGACATGGTAGGATTGACATGTCACTCTCCGCTAGAAAAAACTTTACCCCTTGGATCCTGGTCAGACACCTCTCACCCCACCAAACCAGATCTCATACTTTGCACTGACGAGGGACAGCACCTCGAAACACAGTGTCTGCAAATTGAGCTTATGGTTTGGCTTTTATCTTAAGTCATGTGACAAGGCTCGTTAAAGGGTCAATCTTGACTTTTAGGATTGCTACTTCCAATAGGTGACACTAGAGTTCTAGTCTTCTACCCAGTGACGGACTGGTGTGCCAAGGGCCCGCCAGTAACTTTGACTTTGGGGGGGGGGCACTTTTCGCCTGCATACAAATATTACACTATCCTCGTTCACAAATGTACCTACTGTATATCTCTATATAATACTAAACTAGGTAGTTTGCTGAATGATGAGATGCTGTTTTTTCTGTACACAGTAAATCATGGGAATTATGCCAAGTACTTCCCATATAGTGGGATTGGGGGCCCATGTTTGCACGGGGGCCCACCGGGGGATTCCCCTGTTCCCCTATAGGCCAGTCCGAGCCTGCTTTTACCTCTCTGAAGACATAATTTGCCAGAGGAGAATTGCAAGGCTTAAAACTCTCCTCATCTTGTCATATCAAGCTTGGCATGTCACTCTCCATTTATTATCTCTGTACTGTGACATCACTGGTTAGAAAATAAGTATTTGAGACACTGCTGATTTTGCCAGTTTTCCCACCTCCAAAGAATGGAGAGGTCTGTCATTTGTATCGTAGGTACACTTCACCTGTGAAAGACAGAAAATAAAAAACATCCAAAAAATCATATCCTGTGATTTTTACATATTTAATTTGCATTTTTTTGCATTAAATAAGTATTTGATCCAATAGAAAAGCAGAACTTAATATTTGGTACAGAAACCTTTATTTGCAATTACAGAGGTCAGACGTTTCCTGTAGTACTTGACCATGTTTGCACACACTGCAGCAGGGATTTTGGCCCCCTCCTCCATACAGATCTTCTCCAGATATTTCAGGTTTCGGGGCTGTCACTAGGCAACATTGAGGTTTAGATCCCCCCAAAGATTTTCTATAGTGTTCCGATCTGGAGACTGGCTAGACCACTCCAGGACCTTGCAGGACCTAAGTTGCCCTGGTTGGGTGTTTTGGGTCATTGTCATGCTGGAAAATGAAGCCATGACCCATCTTCAATGCTTTTACTGAGGGAAGGAGATTATTGGCCAAACTCTTGCGATACATGACCGCATCAATTCTCCCTTCAATACGGTGCAGTCATCATGTCCATTTTTCCGGAAAGCACCCCCAAAGTATGATGTCTCCTCCATCATGCTTCACAGTCGGGATGGTGTTCTTGCTGTTGTACTCATCCTTCTTCCTCCAAAAACGCCGAATGAAGTTGATACCAAAAAGGTCTGTTTTGGTCTCATCTGACCACAAGACCTTCTCCAATGCCTCCTCTAGATCATCCAGATGGTCATTGGTGAACTTCAAATGGGCCTGGACATGTGCTGGCGTGAGCAGGGGGACCTTGCGTACCCTGCAGGATTTTAATGTATGACGGTGTAGTGTGTTACTAACATTAATGTTTGAGACTCTGCTCGCAGCTCTCTTCAGGTCTATCTCAGAATCATTCTCACCCCACGAAGCGAGATCTAGCATGGAGCCCCAGACAAAGGAAGATTGACAGTCATCTTGTGTTTCTTCCATTTTATAATAATTGCGCCAACAGTTGTTGCCTTCTTACCAAACTCCTTGCCTATTGTCCTGTAGCCCATCCCAGTCTCGTGCGCTTCTACAATTTTTCCCCCTGGTGTCCTTAGACAGCTCTTTGGTCTTGGCCGTGGTGGAGAGGTTGGAGTGTGATTGATTGATTGTGTGGACAGGTGTCTTCTATACAGGTAACGAGTTCAAGCAGGTGCAATTAATACAGGTAATGAGTGCAGGGCTTCTTTTTTTCTTTTTTAAATTGTAATTTCTATTGAAATCTTTCAAATTTTACAGGAAAAAAAAAAATAAATAGGCATTTTAGATTTTTCAATATCATTTATAGGTTTACAACCAATCATATGCTATATTAATAGTTAAACATTTTCAAGTATTTAAAGAGTAAAATCTTACAAACAGACTCGAACAATAGGAAAGGGGGGGAAATGACGTGGAATGTTATGACCTAAACTAACAGGTCGGTGAGATCCGGAATTCTTGCTGGTTGGTCGGTGATCAAATACTTATTTCCTGCAATAAAATGCAAATTAATTATGTAAAACTCCTGCAATGTGATTTTCTGGGTTTTTTTTTATGTTTAGATTCTGACTCAGAACTGCGCTAAAAATGACAGACCTCTCGAAAACTTGCAAAATCTGCAGCGTATCAAATACTTATTTTCCCCACTGTATATTATTTTGTGCATGGCACAATGTGAAGATGAAGGCAATCACTCGCCCTACTGACTCCTCAAGAGGGCAAAACCTTATGGATAACTTGTGAGAACAGTGTAAAGTTATTACACTTGTTGTCAAATCTTGTTCCCGTGTTTTAGTAATTTCTTGATTTTACCGCTACGCGCGTAGAACCAAATCTCATAACCCCCCCCCGGAGTAAAACAGCAAAAATCCATGCCGCAGTTTTCTGAACTTGGCACCACTTTTAGTGACTAGAACTGGAAAAATAAAATTATTTCAATGTGTCTCATGGATTATCCCTCTGGAATGATTCCATAATTATCAGCTATACCAAGAAAACTATGGAAATAGCCTTTCTGCCAGAAGAGACGCTGATTCTACACGTTTTTTTGCTTCTCCGGTGTCAGCGGCGGGCTCGTTAACCCCTTCACACCCCATTCTGATCCCTACCCTGAGGGGTCAAAACATTGCGGTCACATTTGAACTCAAGCACCGTGTAATGATGGTTAATATTTACATTCAGCTTTTGCAAGTATTCCCCATAGCTCTGGGTTCTGGCTCATGCCTGAGTGTAAGAACGCCTGTTTCCTCCTTCACTTCTTTTCTTCCATTTGCTGCCAGCATTAATTATGTCTTATGCCTGGGAAGGTCTAACACAAACCAAAACAAGAGGACCTGAACCTGATCCTTTCCCCATGGTGGGTACTGGGTTACAGAAACGCTCCCTCTGTCAGCCCAATCATGTCCGCGCTGCTTTATACTCTGCAAACATAAGAAATGGTTTCAATATTAGCGAAAGCAATTGAGTCTTATAATTGTGACGTCTTCCATAAATGACCATTGCTGCATTGCCGGTGCCGAACCGTAATCTGTCAGGGACATAAGGGGTTAATGCAAAAATAAAGCCCACAGGAATACACATTGTGGCTTCACTGACATTATCTATCTCTGCCGATGTCATCGCTCCGACTTACAGTACAGACCAAAAGTTTGGACACACCTTCTCATTTAAAGATTTTTCTGTATTTTCATGAGTATGAAAATTGTAAATTCACACTGAAGGCATCAAAACTATGAATTAACACATGTGGAATTATATACTTAACAAAAAAGTGTGAAACAACCGAAATTATGTCTTATATTCTAGGTTCTTCAAACTAGCCACCTTTTGCTTTGATGACTGCTTTGCAGACTCTTGGCATTCTCTTGATGAGCTTCAAGAAGTAGTTACCGGGAATGGTTTTCACTTCACAGGTGTGCCCTGTCAGGGTTAATAAGTGGGATTTCTTGCCTTATAAATGGTGTTGGGCAATCAGTTGTATTGTGCAGAAGTCTGGTGGATATACAGCTGACAGTCCTACTGAATAGACTGTTAGCATTTGTATTATGGCAAGAAAAAAGCAGCGAAGTAAAGAAAAACGAGTGGCCATCATTAGTTTAAGAAATGAAGGTCAGTCAGTCCAAAAAATTGGGCAAACTTTGAAACTGTCCCCAAGTGCAGTGGCAAAAACCATCAAGCGCTGCAAAGAAACTGTCTCACATGAGGACCGCCCCAGGAAAGGAAGACCAAGAGTCACCTCTGCTTCTGAGCATAAGCTTATCCGAGTCACCAGCCTCAGAAATCGCAGGTTAACAGCAGCTCAGATTAGAGACCAGGTCAATGCCACACAGAGTTCTAGCAGCAAACACATCTCTACAACAACTGTTAAGAGGAGACTTTGTGCAGCAGGCCTTCATGGTAAAATAGCTGCTAGGAAACCACTGCTAAGGACAGGCAACAAGCAGAAGAGACTTGTTTGGGCTAAAGAACACAAGAAATGGACATTAGACCAGTGGAAATCTGTGCTTTGGTCTGATGAGTCCAAATTTGGGATCTTTGGTTCCAACCACCGTGTCTTTGTGCGACACAGAAAAGGTGAGCGGATGGACTCTACATGCCTGGTTCCCACCGTGAAGCATGGAGGAGGAGGTGTGATGGTGTGGGGGTGCTTTGCTGGTGACACTGTTGGGGATTTATTCAAAATTGAAGGCATACTGAACCAGCATGACTACCACAGCATCTTGCAGCGGTATGCTATTCCATCCGGTTTGCATTTAGTTGGACCATCATTTATTTTTCAACAGGACAATGACCCCAAACACACCTCCAGGCTGTGTAAGGGCTATTTGACCAAGAAGGAGAGTGATGGGGTGCTACGCCAGATGACCTGGCCTCCACAGTCACCAGACCTGAACTCAATCGAGATGGTTTGGGGTGAGCTGGACCGCAGAGTGAAGGCAAAAGGGCCAACAAGTGCTAAGCATCTCTGGGAACTCCTTCAAGATTGTTGGAAGATCATTCCCGGTGACTACCTCTTGAAGCTCATCAAGAGAATGCCAAGAGTGTGCAAAGCAGTCATCAAAGCAAAAGGTGGCTACTTTGAAGAACCTAGAATATAAGACATAATTTCAGTTATTTCACACTTTTCTTGTTAAGTATATCATTCCACATGTGTTAATTCATAGTTTTGATGCCTTCAGTGTGAATTTACAATTTTCATAGTCATGAAAATATAGAAAAATCTTTAAATGAGAAGGTGTGTCCAAACTTTTGGTCTGTACTGTATGTCAGATACAACAGATAGGAAGCGTGAGATGATAAGTCAGAGCAGGGAGAAAATGAAGCAGTGATTCCATATAATACACCAAAGGCTTAAAAGTAAATGAAAGAATTACGATAAATTAAATCTGGTCCCTGCTGTTTGACATGACCCAACAATCTCTCTGCTGCATAAGACGATAGATAAGTCTAGAAAGATGTGATATAATATAATACGGAATATGATAGAGGCCTATGAGCAGTAAACCAGCAACTTGCTCTCACCTATTATTCTACAGCTCCGGAACTGTCAGATAGGGCACTGCGACATAATCCTAGTTTATCTATCTATCATCTATCTATCAATCTATATCTATCTATTATCTATCTATCTATCAATCATCTATCTATCATCTATGATCTATCTATTATCTATCTATCATCTATCTACCTATCAATCATCTATCATCTATCTATCTATCTATCTATCTGTCATCTATCTATCTGTCATCTATCTATCTATCTATCTATCTATCTCTTATCTATCTATTATCTATCTATCTATCTATCTATCTATCTATCATCTCTCTATCTATCTAAAAAAATATAAAAAAAATTTCATCTTTTACATTTAAAAAATTACAAAAAGGAAAATGTGATGATGCAACAATTTAGGCACCCTGCGTGGTTAGTACCTAGTAGCACCCCCTTTTGAAAGTATCACAGCTTGTAAATGCTTTTTATAGCCAGACAGGAGTCTTTCAATTCTTGTTGGAGGGATTTTCATCCATTCTTCCTTGGAAAATTCTTCAAGTTCTGTGAGATTCCTGGGTCATCTTGCATGCTCTGCTATTTTGAGGTCTGGCCACTGATTTACAATGATGTTCAGATCAGGGAACCTTGAGGGCCATTGTAATATCTTCAGCTTGTGACTTTTGAGGTCGTCTATTGTGGATTTTGACGTGTGTATAGGATCATTATCCATTTGTAGAAGCCATGATCTTTTCAACTTCAACTTTTTTTTTTACAGATGGTGTTATGTCTGCATCGAAAGTTTGTTGAAATTTCATTGAATCCACTCTTCCTTCTACCTGTGAAATGTTCCCCGTGCCATTGGCTGCAACACAACCCCAAAGCATGATTGATCCACCCCCATGTTTAATGGTTGGTGAGATGTTCTTTTCCTGAAATTCTGTGCCCTTTTTCTACGCGCATACCTTTGATCATTGTGGCCAATGAGTTCTATTTTAACCTCATTGGTCCACAGGACTTGTTTCCAAAATGCATCAGACTTGTTTAGATGCTCTGTCATACTTCTGAAGCTGAATTTTATGATGAGGATGCATAAGAGGTTTTCTTCTGATGACTTTTCCATGAAGGCCATATTTATGCGTGTGTCTCTGAACAGTAGAGCAATGTACCACAACTCCAGAGTCCGCTAAATCTTTCTGATGGTCTTTTGCAATCAAGCTGGAGTTCTGATTTGCCTCTCTAGTAATCCTACGAGCGGCTCTCACTGAAATTTTGCTTGGTCTTCTAGAACTTATCTTGCCATTTCTTAATTACATTTCGAATTAAGGAAAGGTCAACTTGAAAACGCTTGGCTATCTTCTTATAACCTTCTCCTGCTTTGAGGCACTTTCAGAATGTTAGGCAGCTGCTTAGAAGAACCCATGGCTGCTGTTTTTTGGCACAAGGTTAGAGGAGGCTGGTTTTTATAAAGCTGTGAAATTTGCCTCACCTGGCCTTTCCTAACGATGATAGTGATCAAACCATAACCCTAGCAGGATAATTAAGGTCTGAAACCTTGGTCACAGTTATCTGAGCACACAAATCTCCAAAGGTATCCAAACTTTTGCATTGGCCCATTTTCCTCTTTTTAATTTTTAAAATGTAAAAGATGAAAATATTTTTTTCTCCTAAAACACATTGGAAATGTGTCATCTTTAACTTTAGCCCTTTTAGAGATCATTTCATTTTCAACTTGCTTAACTGTTCACAATAACAGTCATTTTGAACAGGGGTGCCCAAACTTTTACATGCCACTGTATGTTTTTTTGTTTAATTTCTAACTTTTTACTTAGGTGCAAGCATGTGTTACTGTATCTATTTAATTATTTATCTATCTACAGTGCCTACAAGTAGTATTCAACCCCCTGCAGATTTAGCAGGTTTAATAAGATGCAAATAAGTTAGAGCCTTCAAACTTCAAACAAGAGCAGGATTTATTAACAGATGCATAAATCTTACAAACCAAAAGTTTTGTTGCTCAGTTAAATTTGTATACATTTTAAACATAAAAGTGTGGGTCAATTATTATTCAACCCCTAGGTTTAATATTTTGTGGAATAACCTTTGTTTGCAATTACAGCTAATAATCGTCTTTTATAAGACCTGATCAGGCCGGCACAGGTCTCTGGAGTTATCTTTGCCCACTCCTCCATGCAGATCTTCTCCAAGTTATCTAGGTTCTTTGGGTGTCTCATGTGGACTTTAATCTTGAGCTCGTTCCACAAGTTTTCTATTGAGTTAAGGTCAGGAGACTGACTAGGCCACTGCAACACCTTGATTTTTTGCCTCTTGAACCAGGCCTTGGTTTTCTTGGCTGTGTGCTTTGGGTCGTTGTCTTGTTGGAAGATGAAATGACGACCCATCTTAAGATCCTTGATGGAGGAGCGGAGGTTCTTGGCCAAAATCTCCAGGTAGGCCGTGCTATCCATCTTCCCATGGATGCGGACCAGATGGCCAGGCCCCTTGGCTGACAAACAGCCCCACAGCATGATGCTGCCACCACCATGCTTGACTGTAGGGATGGTATTCTTGGGGTCATACGCAGTGCCATCCAGTCTCCAAACGTCACGTGTGTGGTTGGCACCAAAGATCTGGATCTTGGTCTCATCAGACCAGAGAACCTTGAACCAGTCAGTCTAAGAGTCCTCCAAGTGATCATGAGCAAACTGTAGACGAGCCTTGACATGACACTTTGAAAGTAAAGGTACCTTATGGGCTTGTCTGGAACGGAGACCATTGCGGTGGAGTACGTTACTTATGGTATTGAAACCAATGTCCCAACTGCCATGAGATCTTCCCGGAGCTCCTTCCTTGTTGTCCTTGGGTTAGCCTTGACTCTTCGGACAAGCCTGGCCTCAGCACGGGAGGAAACTTTCAAAGGCTGTCCAGGCCGTGGAAGGCTAACAGTAGTTCCATAAGCCTTCCACTTCCGGATGATGCTCCCAACAGTGGAGACAGGTAGGCCCAACTCCTTGGAAAGGGTTTTGTACCCCTTGCCAGCCTTGTGACCCTCCACGATCTTGTCTCTGATGGCCTTGGAATGCTCCTTTGTCTTTCCCATGTTGACCATGTATGAGTGCTGTTCACAAGTTTGGGGAGGGTCTTAAATAGTCAGAAAAAGCTGAAAAAAAAGATAATTAATCCAAACATGTGAAGCTCATTGTTCTTTGTGCCTGAACTACTTCTTAATACTTTAGGGGAACCAAACAGAATTCTGGTGGGTTGAGGGGTTGAATAATAAATGACCCTCTGAAAAGACTTTTCACAATTTAAAAAAAAAAATAAACAAAGAAATAACATTCTTTTTTGCTGCAGTGCATTTCACACTTCCAGGCTGATCTACAGTCCAAATGTCACAATGCCAAGTTAATTCCAAATGTGTAAACCTGCTAAATCTGCAGGGGGTTGAATACTACTTGTAGGCACTGTATCTATCTATCTATCTATCTATCTATTATCTATCTATCTATCTATCATCTATCTATCTATCTATCTATCTATCTATCTATCTATCTATCATCTATCTATTATCTATCTATTATCTATTGTCTATCAATTATCTATCTATCTATCTATCTATTATCTATCTATCTATCATCTATCTATTATCTATCTATTATCTATTGTCTATCAATTATCTATCTATCTATCTATTATATCTCTATTATCTATCTATCTAATATCTATATATCTATTATCTATCTATCTATCTATCTATTATTTATCTATCTATCTATCTGTCTATCTATCTATTATCTATCTGTTATCTATCTATTATCTATTTATCTATCTATCTATTATCTATCTATTATTTATCTATCTATTATTTATCCATCTATCCATCTATCTATTATCTATCTATCTACTTTCTTTCTTTCCATGTATTACATACTGATTTATCCATTTCACTATCTTTTACTTATCTATACCTATCTATGTACCTGCCTATTTATGAATATTTTACAATTACATTAACTAATTGCAAGGTGAAAAAAAAAGATCAATCATCATCATCTCACTGTCACCAAAAACGCCAAAGACGTGTAACTATTACCTAACCACTAAATGACCAGAATGAATTGTAATACAGTTAGATATCTAGTCCTGCCTTGCTGCTTGGTACTTGCAGTGCCACAAGCCACATATTCCACAGTTGCAGCAATACAAGTTATATTAAATATGTTTGATACTGAAATACTTCCAGTCTTATTACTAACAGGTAAAATATGCCAAAAAGCCGGGTGATGTGTGATAACGGCACTAGTTATCCTTCTCATGAGTCCCAAGATCCCAAGATTAGGAATTCTACCCAGATCTTAGAACCTGGAGGGCAATTAAAGCTTTTCCTACCGGATTAAGAATCCGACATTGATCCATGTGTCAGGAATGCCTTGAATTTATGAAAGGTGCTTATTTCATGGCTATGGAGAATTTTATGTTCTGTAGGTGAAATCAAGTTCAACCCACAGCTCTACAGCAGATTGATGTTTTAATAAAAACAAAAATTGAGAAATAAAGCACATCTGTAGGGACCGTCCTATTACATATTTACACATCAAATCCTAATGACACCAACCATATCTACATATCACTATAGCTTATTGTACCCCCGTACTAAAAGAAATCATTCGGATCGTTCACTTTTAAGAAACGGCTACCGGCCCTATATTGGATTACTTTACAGGTGCAATAAGTGATCTTCAATTACATAATTATTGGGATTGGAATTAAATCACAAATGCAAAAAAGCAAGGAGTTAAAAAGAGTCATTCTTTGTACGGCCAGAAGATGGCGGTCTGTCCCCATTCTAAAAAAAAAAATCTAATGTGTGGAAATAGTGGAGGGTAAGGAAATCTGAGAGCAGCACTTAACACTTGTTGTTTAGAAAAGGGGAAAACAAAATATTCTTACTGACTGCAACAATAAAAATATCATTAATGTAAAAAAGGCAATTACAAGGAGACCTGCAGAGGAGGCATTAGGAAGTAAGCAGGGGCTGTGTGTCCTCTCCTATATGTACCCATGATGGGATATGCTGTATTACTATCACAGCCCTATATGCTGTATTACTATCACCAGCCCTATATGCTGTATTACTATCACCAGCCCTATATGCTGTATTACTATCACCAGCCCTATATGCTGTATTACTATCACCAGCCCTATATGCTGTATTACTATCACAGCCCTATATGCTGTATTACTATCACCAGCCCTATATGCTGTATTACTATCACAGCCCTATATGCTGTATTACTATCACAGCCCTATATGCTGTATTACTATCACCAGCCCTATATGCTGTATTACTATCACCAGCCCTATATGCTGTATTACTATCACCAGCCCTATATGCTGTATTACTATCACAGCCCCATATGCTGTATTACTATCATAGCCCTATATGCTGTATTACTATCACCAGCCCTATATGCTGTATTACTATCACCAGCCCTATATGCTGTATTACTATCACCAGCCCTATATGCTGTATTACTATCACAGCCCTATATGCTGTATTACTATCACCAGCCCTATATGCTGTATTACTATCACCAGCCCTATATGCTGTATTACTATCACCAGCCCTATATGCTGTATTATTATCACCAGCCCTATATGCTGTATTACTATCACAGCCCTATATGCTGTATTACTATCACCAGCCCTATATGCTGTATTACTATCACCAGCCCTATATGCTGTATTACTATCACAGCCCTATATGCTGTATTACTATCACCAGCCCTATATGCTGTATTACTATCACCAGCCCTATATGCTGTATTACTATCACAGCCCTATATGCTGTATTACTATCACAGCCCTATATGCTGTATTACTTTCACAGCCCTATATGCTGTATTACTATCACAGCCCTATATGCTGTATTACTATCACAGCCCTATATGCTGTATTACTATCACAGCCCTATATGCTGTATTACTATCACAGCCCTATATGCTGTATTACTATCACCAGCCCTATATGCTGTATTACTATCACCAGCCCTATATGCTGTATTACTATCACCAGCCCTATATGCTGTATTACTATCACCAGCCCTATATGCTGTATTACTATCACCAGCCCTATATGCTGTATTACTCTCACAGCCCTATATGCTGTATTACTATCACCAGCCCTATATGCTGTATTACTATCACAGCCCTATATGCTGTATTACTATCACCAGCCCCATATGCTGTATTACTATCACCAGCCCTATATGCTGTATTACTATCACAGCCCTATATACTGTATTACTATCACCAGCACTATATGCTGTATTACTATCACAGCCCTATATGCTGTATTGCTATCACTAGCCCTATATGCTGTATTACTATCACCAGCCCTATATGCTGTATTACTATCACCAGCACTATATGCTGTATTACTATCACAGCCCTATATGCTGTATTACTATCACCAGCCCTATATGCTGTATTACTATCACAGCCCTATATGCTGTATTACAATCACAGCACTATATGCTGTATTACTATCACCAGCCCTATATGCTGTATTACTATCACCAGCCCTATATGCTGTATTACAATCACAGCACTATATGCTGTATTACTATCACCAGCCCTATATGCTGTATTACTATCACCAGCCCTATATGCTGTATTACTATCACCAGCCCTATATGCTGTATTACTATCACCAGCACTATATGCTGTATTACTATCACAGCCCTATATGCTGTATTGCTATCACTAGCCCTATATGCTGTATTACTATCACCAGCCCTATATGCTGTATTACTATCACCAGCCCTATATGCTGTATTACTATCACCAGCACTATATGCTGTATTACTATCACAGCCCTATATGCTGTATTGCTATCACTAGCCCTATATGCTGTATTACTATCACCAGCCCTATATGCTGTATTACTATCACCAGCCCTATATGCTGTATTACTATCACCAGCACTATATGCTGTATTACTATCACAGCCCTATATGCTGTATTACTATCACCAGCCCTATATACTGTATTACTATCACAGCCCTATATGCTGTATTACTATCAGAGCCCTATATGCTGTATTACTATCACAGCCCTATATACTGTATTACTATCACAGCCCTATATGCTGTATTACTATCAGAGCCCTATATGCTGTATTACTATCACCAGCCCTATATGCTGTATTACTATCACCAGCCCTATATACTGTATTACTATCACCAGCCCTATATACTGTATTACTATCACCAGCCCTATATGCTGTATTACTATCACCAGCCCTATATACTGTATTACTATCACCAGCCCTATATGCTGTATCACTATCACAGCCCTATATGCTGTATTACTATCACAGCCCTATATGCTGTATTACTATCACAGCCCTATATGCTGTATTACTATCAGAGCCCTATATGCTGTATTACTATCACAGCCCTATATGCTGTATTACTATCACCAGCCCTATATGCTGTATTACTCTCACAGCCCTATATGCTGTATTACTATCACCAGCCCTATATGCTGTATTACTATCACCAGCCCTATATGCTGTATTACTATCACAGCCCTATATGCTGTATTACTATCACAGCCCTATATGCTGTATTACTATCACCAGCCCTATATGCTGTATTACTATCACCAGCCCTATATGCTGTATTACTCTCACAGCCCTATATGCTGTATTACTCTCACAGCCCTATATGCTGTATTACTATCACCAGCCCTATATGCTGTATTACTATCACCAGCCCTATATGCTGTATTACTCTCACAGCCCTATATGCTGTATTACTATCACCAGCCCTATATGCTGTATTACTATCACCAGCCCCATATGCTGTATTACTATCACCAGCCCTATATGGTGTATTACTATCACCAGCACTATATGCTGTATTACTGTCACCAGCCCTATATGCTGTATTACTATCACCAGCACTATATGCTGTATTACTATCACAGCCCTATATGCTGTATTACTATCACCAGCCCTATATGCTGTATTACTATCACAGCCCTATATACTGTATTACTATCACAGCCCTATATACTGTATTACTATCCCCAGCCCTATATGCTGTATTACTATCACCAGCCCTATATGCTGTATTACTGTCACCAGCCCTATATGCTGTATTACTATCACCAGCACTATATGCTGTATTACTATCACAGCCCTATATACTGTATTGCTATCACCAGCACTATATGCTGTATTACTATCACAGCCCTATATGCTGTATTACTATCACCAGCCCTATATGCTGTATTACTATCACCAGCACTATATGCTGTATTACTATCACAGCCCTATATACTGTATTACTATCACAGCCCTATATACTGTATTACTATCACCAGCCCTATATACTGTATTACTATCACTAGCCCCATATGCTGTATTACTATCACCAGCCCTATATGCTGTATTACTATCACAGCCCTATATGCTGTATTACTATCACCAGCCCTATATGCTGTATTACTATCACAGCCCTATATGCTGTATTACTATCACTAGCCCTATATACTGTATTACTATCACTAGCCCTATATGCTGTATTACTATCACCAGCCCTATATGCTGTATTACTATCACTAGCCCTATATGCTGTATTACTATCACAGCCCTATATACTGTATTACTATCCCCAGCCCTATATGCTGTATTACTATCACAGCCCTATATACTGTATTACTATCACTAGCCCTATATGCTGTATTACTATCACCAGCCCTATATGCTGTATTACTATCACCAGCCCTATATGCTGTATTACTATCACAGCCCTATATACTGTATTACTATCACTAGCCCTATATGCTGTATTACTATCACTAGCCCTATATGCTGTATTACTATCACAGCCCTATATACTGTATTACTATCCCCAGCCCTATATGCTGTATTACTATCACAGCCCTATATACTGTATTACTATCACTAGCCCTATATGCTGTATTACTATCACCAGCCCTATATGCTGTATTACTATCACTAGCCCTATATGCTGTATTACTATCACAGCCCTATATGCTGTATTACTATCACCAGCCCTATATGCTGTATTACTATCCCCAGCCCTATATGCTGTATTACTATCACAGCCCTATATACTGTATTACTATCACTAGCCCTATATGCTGTATTACTATCACCAGCCCTATATGCTGTATTACTATCACTAGCCCTATATGCTGTATTACTATCACAGCCCTATATGCTGTATTACTATCACCAGCCCTATATGCTGTATTACTATCACCAGCCCTATATGCTGTATTACTATCACAGCCCTATATACTGTATTACTATCACCAGCCCTATATGCTGTATTACTATCACAGCCCTATATACTGTATTACTATCACAGCCCTATATACTGTATTACTATCACTAGCCCTATATGCTGTATTACTATCACCAGCCCTATATGCTGTATTACTATCACCAGCCCTATATGCTGTATTACTATCACAGCCCTATATACTGTATTACTATCACAGCCCTATATACTGTATTACTATCACCAGCCCTTTATGCTGTATTACTATCACTAGCCCTATATGCTGTATTACTATCACAGCCCTATATACTGTATTACTATCCCCAGCCCTATATGCTGTATTACTATCACAGCCCTATATGCTGTATTACTATCACCAGCCCTATATGCTGTATTACTATCACAGCCCTATATACTGTATTACTATCACTAGCCCTATATGCTGTATTACTATCACAGCCCTATATGCTGTATTACTATCACCAGCCCTATATGCTGTATTACTATCACCAGCCCTATATACTGTATTACTATCCCCAGCCCTATATACTGTATTACTATCACTAGCCCTATATGCTGTATTACTATCACCAGCCCTTTATGCTGTATTACTATCACAGCCCTATATGCTGTATTACTATCACCAGCCCTATATGCTGTATTACTATCACAGCCCTATATACTGTATTACTATCCCCAGCCCTATATACTGTATTACTATCACCAGCCCTATATGCTGTATTACTATCACCAGCCCTATATACTGTATTACTATCACTAGCCCTATATGCTGTATTACTATCACAGCCCTATATGCTGTATTACTATCACCAGCCCTATATGCTGTATTACTATCACAGCCCTATATGCTGTATTACTATCACAGCCCTATATGCTGTATTACTATCACAGCCCTATATACTGTATTGCTATCACCAGCCCTATATGCTGTATTACTATCACAGCCCTATATGCTGTATTACTATCACAGCCCTATATGCTGTATTACTATCACTAGCCCTATATGCTGTATTACTATCACCAGCCCTATATGCTGTATTACTATCACAGCCCTATATACTGTATTACTATCACCAGCCCTATATGCTGTATTACTATCACCAGCCCTATATACTGTATTACTATCACTAGCCCTATATGCTGTATTACTATCACAGCCCTATATGCTGTATTACTATCACCAGCCCTATATACTGTATTACTATCACAGCCCTTTATACTGTATTGCTATCACCAGCCCTATATGCTGTATTACTATCACCAGCCCTATATGCTGTATTACTATCACAGCCCTATATACTGTATTACTATCACCAGCCCTATATGCTGTATTACTATCACAGCCCTATATGCTGTATTACTATCACTAGCCCTATATACTGTATTACTATCACCAGCCCTATATACTGTATTACTATCACAGCCCTATATGCTGTATTACTATCACCAGCCCTATATACTGTATTACTATCACAGCCCTATATACTGTATTGCTATCACCAGCCCTATATGCTGTATTACTATCACAGCCCTATATGCTGTATTACTATCACAGCCCTATATGCTGTATTACTATCACCAGCCCTATATGCTGTATTACTATCACAGCCCTATATGCTGTATTACTATCACCAGCCCTATATACTGTATTACTATCACAGCCCTATATGCTGTATTACTATCACTAGCCCTATATACTGTATTACTATCACAGCCCTATATGCTGTATTACTATCACTAGCCCTATATACTGTATTACTATCACAGCCCTATATACTGTATTGCTATCACTAGCCCTATATGCTGTATTACTATCACCAGCCCTATATGCTGTATTACTATCACTAGCCCTATATGCTGTATTACTATCACCAGCCCTATATGCTGTATTACTATCACAGCCCTATATACTGTATTGCTATCACTAGCCCTATATGCTGTATTACTATCACCAGCCCTATATGCTGTATTACTATCACTAGCCCTATATGCTGTATTACTATCACCAGCCCTATATACTGTATTACTATCACAGCCCTATATACTGTATTGCTATCACCAGCCCTATATGCTGTATTACTATCACAGCCCTATATGCTGTATTACTATCACAGCCCTATATGCTGTATTACTATCACCAGCCCTATATGCTGTATTACTATCACAGCCCTATATGCTGTATTACTATCACCAGCCCTATATGCTGTATTACTATCACAGCCCTATATACTGTATTGCTATCACTAGCCCTATATGCTGTATTACTATCACCAGCCCTATATGCTGTATTACTATCACTAGCCCTATATGCTGTATTACTATCACCAGCCCTATATACTGTATTACTATCACAGCCCTATATACTGTATTGCTATCACCAGCCCTATATGCTGTATTACTATCACAGCCCTATATGCTGTATTACTATCACAGCCCTATATGCTGTATTACTATCACCAGCCCTATATGCTGTATTACTATCACAGCCCTATATGCTGTATTACTATCACTAGCCCTATATGCTGTATTACTATCACCAGCCCTATATGCTGTATTACTATCACTAGCCCTATATGCTGTATTACTATCACCAGCCCTATATGCTGTATTACTATCACCAGCCCTATATGCTGTATTACTATCACCAGCCCTATATGCTGTATTACTATCACTAGCCCTTTATACTGTATTACTATCACTAGCCCTATATACTGTATTACTATCAACAGCCCTATATGCTGTATTACTATCACAGCCCTATATGCTGTATTACTATCACCAGCCCTATATGCTGTATTACTATCACCAGCCCCATATGCTGTATTACTATCACAGCCCCATATGCTGTATTACTATCACTAGCCCTATATACTGTATTACTATCACCAGCCCTATATGCTGTATTACTATCCCCAGCCCTATATGCTGTATTACTATCACTAGCCCTATATACTGTATTACTATCACTAGCCCTATATGCTGTATTACTATCACCAGCCCTATATGCTGTATTACTATCAACAGCCCTATATACTGTATTACTATCCCCAGCCCTATATGCTGTATTACTATCACCAGCCCTATATGCTGTATTACTATCACTAGCCCTATATACTGTATTACTATCACTAGCCCTATATGCTGTATTACTATTACTAGCCCTATATACTGTATTACTATCACTAGCCCTATATGCTGTATTACTATCACCAGCCCTATATGCTGTATTACTATCACAGCCCTATATACTGTATTACTATCACCAGCCCTATATGCTGTATTACTATCACCAGCACTATATGCTGTATTACTATCACAGCCCTATATACTGTATTACTATCACCAGCCCTATATGCTGTATTACTATCACCAGCCCTATATACTGTATTACTATCACCAGCCCTATATGCTGTATTACTATCACCAGCCCTATATGCTGTATTACTATCACTAGCCCTATATGCTGTATTACTATCACTAGCCCTATATGCTGTATTACTATCACAGCCCTATATGCTGTATTACTATCACCAGCCCTATATGCTGTATTACTATCACAGCCCTATATACTGTATTACTATCACCAGCCCTATATGCTGTATTACTATCACAGCCCTATATGCTGTATTACTATCACTAGCCCTATATACTGTATTGCTATCACTAGCCCTATATGCTGTATTACTATCACCAGCCCTATATGCTGTATTACTATCACAGCCCTATATGCTGTATTACTATCACCAGCCCTATATGCTGTATTACTATCACAGCCCTATATGCTGTATTACTATCACTAGCCCTATATACTGTATTACTATCACAGCCCTATATGCTGTATTACTATCACTAGCCCTATATACTGTATTACTATCACAGCCCTATATACTGTATTGCTATCACTAGCCCTATATGCTGTATTACTATCACCAGCCCTATATGCTGTATTACTATCACCAGCCCTATATGCTGTATTACTATCACTAGCCCTATATGCTGTATTACTATCACCAGCCCCATATGCTGTATTACTATCACAGCCCCATATGCTGTATTACTATCACTAGCCCTATATACTGTATTACTATCACCAGCCCTATATGCTGTATTACTATCCCCAGCCCTATATGCTGTATTACTATCACAGCCCTATATGCTGTATTACTATCACCAGCCCTATATACTGTATTACTATCACCAGCCCTATATGCTGTATTACTATCACAGCCCTATATGCTGTATTACTATCACTAGCCCTATATACTGTATTACTATCACAGCCCTATATGCTGTATTACTATCACCAGCCCTATATGCTGTATTACTATCACCAGCCCTATATGCTGTATTACTATCCCCAGCCCTATATGCTGTATTACTATCACAGCCCTATATGCTGTATTACTATCACCAGCCCTATATACTGTATTACTATCACCAGCCCTATATGCTGTATTACTATCACAGCCCTATATGCTGTATTACTATCACTAGCCCTATATGCTGTATTACTATCACAGCCCTATATGCTGTATTACTATCACCAGCCCTATATGCTGTATTACTATCACAGCCCTATATGCTGTATTACTATCACTAGCCCTATATACTGTATTACTATCACAGCCCTATATGCTGTATTACTATCACTAGCCCTATATACTGTATTACTATCACAGCCCTATATACTGTATTGCTATCACCAGCCCTATATGCTGTATTACTATCACCAGCCCTATATGCTGTATTACTATCACTAGCCCTATATGCTGTATTACTATCACCAGCCCCATATGCTGTATTACTATCACAGCCCCATATGCTGTATTACTATCACTAGCCCTATATACTGTATTACTATCACCAGCCCTATATGCTGTATTACTATCCCCAGCCCTATATGCTGTATTACTATCACAGCCCTATATGCTGTATTACTATCACCAGCCCTATATACTGTATTACTATCACCAGCCCTATATGCTGTATTACTATCACCAGCCCCATATGCTGTATTACTATCACAGCCCCATATGCTGTATTACTATCACCAGCCCCATATGCTGTATTACTATCACAGCCCCATATGCTGCATTACTATCACAGCCCTATATGCTGTATTACTATCACTAGCCCTATATACTGTATTACTATCACAGCCCTATATGCTGTATTACTATCACCAGCCCTATATGCTGTATTACTATCACCAGCCCTATATGCTGTATTACTATCACCAGCCCCATATGCTGTATTACTATCACAGCCCCATATGCTGTATTACTATCACTAGCCCTATATACTGTATTACTATCACCAGCCCTATATGCTGTATTACTATCCCCAGCCCTATATGCTGTATTACTATCACAGCCCTATATGCTGTATTACTATCACCAGCCCTATATACTGTATTACTATCACTAGCCCTATATGCTGTATTACTATCACCAGCCCTATATGCTGTATTACTATCACCAGCCCCATATGCTGTATTACTATCACAGCCCCATATGCTGTATTACTATCACTAGCCCTATATACTGTATTACTATCACCAGCCCTATATGCTGTATTACTATCACAGCCCTATATGCTGTATTACTATCACCAGCCCTATATACTGTATTACTATCACTAGCCCTATATGCTGTATTACTATCACCAGCCCTATATGCTGTATTACTATCACCAGCCCCATATGCTGTATTACTATCACAGCCCCATATGCTGTATTACTATCACTAGCCCTATATACTGTATTACTATCACCAGCCCTATATGCTGTATTACTATCCCCAGCCCTATATGCTGTATTACTATCACTAGCCCTATATACTGTATTACTATCACTAGCCCTATATGCTGTATTACTATCACCAGCCCTATATGCTGTATTACTATCACCAGCCCTATATACTGTATTACTATCCCCAGCCCTATATGCTGTATTACTATCACCAGCCCTATATGCTGTATTACTATCACAGCCCTATATGCTGTATTACTATCACCAGCCCTATATACTGTATTACTATCACTAGCCCTATATGCTGTATTACTATTACTAGCCCTATATACTGTATTACTATCACTAGCCCTATATGCTGTATTACTATCACCAGCCCTATATGCTGTATTACTATTACTAGCCCTATATACTGTATTACTATCACTAGCCCTATATGCTGTATTACTATCACCAGCCCTATATGCTGTATTACTATCACAGCCCTATATACTGTATTACTATCACCAGCCCTATATGCTGTATTACTATCACAGCCCTATATACTGTATTACTATCACAGCCCTATATGCTGTATTACTATCACCAGCCCTATATGCTGTATTACTATCACAGCCCTATATACTGTATTACTATCACCAGCCCTATATGCTGTATTACTATCACAGCCCTATATACTGTATTACTATCACCAGCCCTATATACTGTATTACTATCACCAGCACTATATGCTGTATTACTATCACAGCCCTATATACTGTATTACTATCACCAGCCCTATATACTGTATTACTATCACAGCCCTATATACTGTATTACTATCACCAGCCCTATATGCTGTATTACTATCACCAGCCCTATATGCTGTATTACTATCACAGCCCTATATACTGTATTACTATCACCAGCCCTATATACTGTATTACTATCACCAGCCCTATATGCTGTATTACTATCACTAGCCCTATATGCTGTATTACTATCACCAGCCCTATATGCTGTATTACTATCACTAGCCCTATATGCTGTATTACTATCACCAGCCCTATATGCTGTATTACTATCACTAGCCCTATATGCTGTATTACTATCACTAGCCCTATATGCTGTATTACTATTACTAGCCCTATATACTGTATTACTATCACTAGCCCTATATGCTGTATTACTATCACCAGCCCTATATGCTGTATTACTATCACAGCCCTATATACTGTATTACTATCACCAGCCCTATATGCTGTATTACTATCACAGCCCTATATACTGTATTACTATCACAGCCCTATATGCTGTATTACTATCACCAGCCCTATATGCTGTATTACTATCACAGCCCTATATACTGTATTACTATCACCAGCCCTATATGCTGTATTACTATCACAGCCCTATATACTGTATTACTATCACCAGCCCTATATACTGTATTACTATCACCAGCACTATATGCTGTATTACTATCACAGCCCTATATACTGTATTACTATCACCAGCCCTATATACTGTATTACTATCACCAGCCCTATATGCTGTATTACTATCACCAGCCCTATATGCTGTATTACTATCACAGCCCTATATACTGTATTACTATCACCAGCCCTATATGCTGTATTACTATCACCAGCCCTATATGCTGTATTACTATCACAGCCCTATATACTGTATTACTATCACCAGCCCTATATACTGTATTACTATCACCAGCCCTATATGCTGTATTACTATCACTAGCCCTATATGCTGTATTACTATCACCAGCCCTATATGCTGTATTACTATCACTAGCCCTATATGCTGTATTACTATCACCAGCCCTATATGCTGTATTACTATCACTAGCCCTATATGCTGTATTACTATCACCAGCCCTATATGCTGTATTACTATCACCAGCCCTATATGCTGTATTACTATCACCAGCCCTATATGCTGTATTACTATCACCAGCCCTATATGCTGTATTACTATCACAGCCCTATATACTGTATTACTATCACCAGCCCTATATGCTGTATTACTATCACCAGCCCTATATGCTGTATTACTATCACCAGCCCTATATGCTGTATTACTATCACCAGCCCTATATGCTGTATTACTATCACAGCCCTATATACTGTATTACTATCACCAGCCCTATATGCTGTATTACTATCACTAGCCCTATATGCTGTATTACTATCACCAGCCCTATATGCTGTATTACTATCACCAGCCCTATATGCTGTATTACTATCACCAGCCCTATATGCTGTATTACTATCACCAGCCCTATATGCTGTATTACTATCACCAGCCCTATATGCTGTATTACTATCACTAGCCCTATATACTGTATTACTATCACTAGCCCTATATGCTGTATTACTATCACTAGCCCTATATGCTGTATTACTATCACCAGCCCTATATGCTGTATTACTATCACAGCCCTATATACTGTATTACTATCACCAGCCCTATATGCTGTATTACTATCACCAGCCCTATATGCTGTATTACTATCACCAGCCCTATATGCTGTATTACTATCACAGCCCTATATGCTGTATTACTATCACCAGCCCTATATGCTGTATTACTATCACAGCCCTATATGCTGTATTACTATCACAGCCCTATATGCTGTATTACTATCACAGCCCTATATGCTGTATTACTATCACCAGCCCTATATGCTGTATTACTATCCCCAGCCCTATATGCTGTATTACTATCACTAGCCCTATATGCTGTATTACTATCACAGCCCTATATGCTGTATTACTATCACAGCCCTATATACTGTATTACTATCACCAGCCCTATATGCTGTATTACTATCACAGCCCTATATGCTGTATTACTATCACCAGCCCTATATACTGTATTACTATCACTAGCCCTATATGCTGTATTACTATCACCAGCCCTATATACTGTATTACTATCACTAGCCCTATATGCTGTATTACTATCACCAGCCCTATATGCTGTATTACTATCACAGCCCTATATGCTGTATTACTATCACAGCCCTATATGCTGTATTACTATCACCAGCCCTATATGCTGTATTACTATCACCAGCCCTATATGCTGTATTACTATCACAGCCCTATATGCTGTATTACTATCACCAGCCCTATATGTTGTATTACTATCCCCAGCCCTATATGCTGTATTACTATCACTAGCCCTATATGCTGTATTACTATCACAGCCCTATATGCTGTATTACTATCACAGCCCTATATACTGTATTACTATCACCAGCCCTATATGCTGTATTACTATCACAGCCCTATATGCTGTATTACTATCACCAGCCCTATATACTGTATTACTATCACAGCCCTATATGCTGTATTACTATCACAGCCCTATATGCTGTATTACTATCACCAGCCCTATATGCTGTATTACTATCACAGCCCTATATGCTGTATTACTATCACTAGCCCTATATGCTGTATTACTATCACCAGCCCTATATGCTGTATTACTATCACCAGCCCTATATGCTGTATTACTATCACAGCCCTATATGCTGTATTACTATCACCAGCCCTATATACTGTATTACCATCACCAGCCCTATATGCTGTATTACTATCACAGCCCTATATGCTGTATTACTATCACAGCCCTATATGCTGTATTACTATCACAGCCCTATATGCTGTATTACTATCACAGCCCTATATGCTGTATTACTATCACAGCCCTATATGCTGTATTACTATCAAGGCCCTATATGCTGTATTACTATCACAGCCCTATATGCTGTATTACTATCACCAGCCCTATATGCTGTATTACTATCACCAGCCCTATATACTGTATTACCATCACCAGCCCTATATGCTGTATTACTATCACAGCCCTATATGCTGTATTACTATCACAGCCCTATATGCTGTATTACTATCACAGCCCTATATGCTGTATTACTATCACAGCCCTATATGCTGTATTACTATCACAGCCCTATATGCTGTATTACTATCAAGGCCCTATATGCTGTATTACTATCACAGCCCTATATGCTGTATTACTATCACCAGCCCTATATGCTGTATTACTATCCCCAGCCCTATATGCTGTATTACTATCACTAGCCCTATATGCTGTATTACTATCACAGCCCTATATGCTGTATTACTATCACAGCCCTATATACTGTATTACTATCACCAGCCCTATATGCTGTATTACTATCACAGCCCTATATGCTGTATTACTATCACCAGCCCTATATACTGTATTACTATCACTAGCCCTATATGCTGTATTACTATCACCAGCCCTATATTCTGTATTACTATCACAGCCCTATATGCTGTATTACTATCACAGCCCTATATGCTGTATTACTATCACCAGCCCTATATGCTGTATTACTATCACAGCCCTATATGCTGTATTACTATCACTAGCCCTATATGCTGTATTACTATCACCAGCCCTATATGCTGTATTACTATCACCAGCCCTATATGCTGTATTACTATCACAGCCCTATATGCTGTATTACTATCACCAGCCCTATATGCTGTATTACTATCACCAGCCCTATATACTGTATTACCATCACCAGCCCTATATGCTGTATTACTATCACAGCCCTATATGCTGTATTACTATCACAGCCCTATATGCTGTATTACTATCACAGCCCTATATGCTGTATTACTATCACAGCCCTATATGCTGTATTACTATCACAGCCCTATATGCTGTATTACTATCAAGGCCCTATATGCTGTATTACTATCACAGCCCTATATGCTGTATTACTATCACCAGCCCTATATGCTGTATTACTATCACCAGCCCTATATGCTGTATTACTATCACCAGCCCTATATGCTGTATTACTATCACCAGCCCTATATGCTGTATTACTATCACCAGCCTTATATGCTGTATTACTATCACCAGCCCTATATGCTGTATTACTATCACCAGCCCTATATGCTGTATTACTATCACCAGCCCTATATGCTGTATTACTGTCACCAGCCCTATATGCTGTATTACTATCACCAGCCCTATATGCTGTATTACTATCACAGCCCTATATACTGTATTACTATCACCAGCCCTATATGCTGTATTACTATCACCAGTCCTATATGCTGTATTACTATCACAGCCCTATATGCTGTATTACTATCAGAGCCCTATATGCTGTATTACTATCAAAAGCCCTATATGCTGTATTACTGTCACCAGCCCTATATGCTGTATTACTATCACCAGCCCTATATGCTGTATTACTATCACCAGCCTTATATGCTGTATTACTATCACCAGCCTTATATGCTGTATTACTATCACCAGACCTATATGCTGTATTACTATCACCAGCCCTATATGCTGTATTACTGTCACCAGCCCTATATGCTGTATTACTGTCACCAGCCCTATATGCTGTATTACTATCACCAGCCCTATATGCTGTATTACTATCACTAGCTCTATATGCTGTATTACTATCACCAGCCCTATATACTGTATTACTATCACCAGCCCTATATGCTGTATTACTGTCACCAGCCCTATATGCTGTATTACTATGACCAGCCCTATATGCTGTATTACTATCACTAGCCCTATATGCTGTATTACTATCACCAGCCCTATATACTGTATTACTAGCACCAGCCCTATATGCTGTATTACTGTCACCAGCCCTATATGCTGTATTACTATGACCAGCCCTATATGCTGTATTACTATCACAGCCCTATATGCTGTATTACTATCACAGCCCTATATGCTGTATTACTATCACCAGCCCTATATACTGTATTACTATCACCAGCCCTATATGCTGTATTACTATCACCATCCCTATATGCTGTATTACTATCACCAGCCCTATATACTGTATTACTATCACCAGCCCTATATGCTGTATTACTATCACCAGCCCTATATACTGTACCACTATCACCAGCCATATATGCTGTATTACTATCACCAGCCCTATATGCTGTATTACTATCACCAGCCCTATATGCTGCATTACTATCACAGCCCTATATGCTGTATTACTATCACCAGCCCTATATGCTGTATTACTATCACCAGCCCTATATGCTGTATTACTATCACCAGCCCTATATACTGTATTACTATCACCAGCCCTATATGCTGTATTACTATCACCAGCCCTATATTCTGTATTACTATCACAGCCCTATATGCTGTATTACTATCACCAGCCCTATATGCTGTATTACTATCACAGCCCTATATGCTGTATAACTATCACAGCCCTATATGCTGTATTACTATCACCAGCCCTATATACTGTATTACTATCACCAGCCCTATATGCTGTATTACTATCACCAGCCCTATATGCTGTATTACTGTCACCAGCCCTATATGCTGTATTACTATGACCAGCCCTTTATGCTGTATTACTATCACCAGCCCTGTATGCTGTATTACTATCACAGCCCTATATGCTGTATTACTATCACAGCCCTATATGCTGTATTACTATCACCAGCCCTATATACTGTATCACTATCACCAGCCCTATATGCTGTATTACTGTCACCAGCCCTATATGCTGTATTACTATCACCAGCCCTATATGCTGTATTACTATCACAGCCCTATATGCTGTATTACTATCACAGCCCTATATGCTGTATTACTATCACCAGCCCTATATGCTGTATTACTATCACCAGCCCTATATGCTGTATTACTATCACCAGCCCTATATGCTGTATTACTATCACCAGCCCTATATACTGTATTACTATCACCAGCCCTATATGCTGTATTACTATCACCAGCCCTATATACTGTATTACTATCACCAGCCCTATATACTGTATTACTATCACCAGCCCTATATGCTGCATTACTATCACAGCCCTATATGCTGTATTACTATCACCAGCCCTATATGCTGTATTACTATCACCAGCCCTATATGCTGTATTACTATCACAGCCCTATATGCTGTATTACTATCACCAGCCCTATATGCTGTATTACTATCACAGCCCTATATGCTGTATTACTATCACCAGCCCTATATGCTGTATTACTATCACAGCCCTATATGCTGTATTACTATCACCAGCCCTATATGCTGTATTACTATCACAGCCCTATATACTGTATTACTATCACCAGCCCTATATGCTGTATTACTGTCACCAGCCCTATATGCTGTATTACTATGACCAGCCCTATATGCTGTATTACTATCACCAGCCCTATATGCTGTATTACTATCACAGCCCTATATGCTGTATTACTATCACAGCCCTATATACTGTATTACTATCACCAGCCCTATATGCTGTATTACTATCACCAGCCCTATATGGTGTATTACTATCACAGCCATATATGCTGTATTACTATCACCAGCCCTATATGCTGTATTACTATCACCAGCCCTATATGCTGTATTACTATCACAGCCCTATATGCTGTATTACTATCACCAGCCCTACATGCTGTATTACTATCACAGCCCTATATGCTGTATTACTATCACCAGCCCTATATGCTGTATTACTATCACAGCCCTATATGCTGTATTACTATCACCAGCCCTATATGCTGTATTACTATCACAGCCCTATATGCTGTATTACTATCACAGCCCTATATGCTGTATTACTATCACAGCCCTATATGCTGTATTACTATCACCAGCCCTATATGCTGTATTACTATCACAGCCCTATATGCTGTATTACTATCACCAGCCCTATATGCTGTATTACTATCACCAGCCCTATATGCTGTATTACTATCACCAGCCCTATATGCTGTATTACTGTCACCAGCACTATATACTGTATTACTATCACCAGCCCTATATGCTGTATTACTGTCACCAGCCCTATATACTGTATTACTATGACCAGCCCTATATGCTGTATTACTATCACCAGCCCTATATGCTGTATTACTATCACAGCCCTATATGCTGTATTACTATCACAGCCCTATATACTGTATTACTATCACCAGCCCTATATGCTGTATTACTATCACAGCCCTATATACTGTATTACTATCACCAGCCCTATATGCTGTATTACTATCACCAGCCCTATATGCTGTATTACTATCACAGCCCTATATGCTGTATTACTATCACAGCCCTATATGCTGTATTACTATCACAGCCCTATATGCTGTATTACTATCACCAGCCCTATATGCTGTATTACTATCACAGCCCTATATGCTGTATTACTATCACCAGCCCTATATGCTGTATTACTATCACCAGCCCTATATGCTGTATTACTATCACAGCCCTATATGCTGTATTACTATCACCAGCCCTATATGCTGTATAACTATCACAGCCCTATATGCTGTATTACTATCACAGCCCTATATGCTGTATTACTATCACCAGCCCTATATGCTGTATTACTATCACAGCCCTATATGCTGTATTACTATCACCAGCCCTATATGCTGTATTACTATCACCAGCCCTATATGCTGTATTACTATCACCAGCCCTATATGCTGTATTACTGTCACCAGCACTATATACTGTATTACTATCACCAGCCCTATATGCTGTATTACTATGACCAGCCCTATATGCTGTATTACTGTCACCAGCCCTATATACTGTATTACTATGACCAGCCCTATATGCTGTATTACTATCACCAGCCCTATATGCTGTATTACTATCACAGCCCTATATGCTGTATTACTATCACAGCCCTATATACTGTATTACTATCACCAGCCCTATATGCTGTATTACTATCACAGCCCTATATACTGTATTACTATCACCAGCCCTATATGCTGTATTACTATCACAGCCCTATATGCTGTATTACTATCACCAGCCCTATATGCTGTATTACTATCACAGCCCTATATGCTGTATTACTATCACCAGCCCTATATGCTGTATTACTATCACCAGCCCTATATGCTGTATTACTATCACCAGCCCTATATGCTGTATTACTGTCACCAGCACTATATACTGTATTACTATCACCAGCCCTATATACTGTATTACTATCACCAGCCCTATATGCTGTATTACTATCACAGCCCTATATGCTGTATTACTATCTCAACCCTATATGCTGTATTACTATCACCAACCCTATATGCTGTATTACTATCACCAGCCCTATATGCTGTATTACTATCACAGCCCTATATGCTGTATTACTATCACTAGCCCTATATGCTGTATTACTATCACAGCCCTATATGCTGTATTACTGTCACCAGCCCTATATGCTGTATTACTATCACCAGCCCTATATGCTGTATTACTATCACCAGCCCTATATGCTGTATTACTATCACCAGGCCTATATGCTGTATTACTATCACCAGCCCTATATGCTGTATTACTATCACCAGCCCTATATGCTGTATTACTATCACAGCCCTATATGCTGTATTACTATCACAGCCCTATATGCTGTATTACTATCACTAGCCCTATATGCTGTATTACTATCAGAGCCCTATATGCTGTATTACTATCACCAGCCCTATATGCTGTATTACTATCACCAGCCCTATATGCTGTATTACTATCACCAGCCCTATATACTGTATTACTATCACCAGCCCTATATGCTGTATTACTATCACCAGCCCTATATGCTGTATTACTATCACCAGCCCTATATGCTGTTTAACTATCACAGCCCTATATGCTGTATTACTATCACCAGCCCTATAGACTGTATTACTATCACCAGCCCTATATGCTGTATTACTGTCACCAGCCCTATATGCTGTATTACTATGACCAGCCCTTTATGCTGTATTACTATCACCAGCCCTATATGCTGTATTACTATCACAGCCCTATATGCTGTATTACTATCACAGCCCTATATGCTGTATTACTATCACCAGCCCTATATACTGTATCACTATCACCAGCCCTATATGCTGTATTACTGTCACCAGCCCTATATGCTGTATTACTATCACCAGCCCTATATGCTGTATTACTATCACAGCCCTATATGTTGTATTACTATCACCAGCCCTATATACTGTATCACTATCACCAGCCCTATATGCTGTATTACTGTCACCAGCCCTATATGCTGTATTACTATCACCAGCCCTATATGCTGTATTACTATCACCAGCCCTATATGCTGTATTACTATCACCAGCCCTATATGCTGTATTACTATCACCAGCCCTATATACTGTATTACTATCACCAGCCCTATATGCTGTATTACTATCACCAGCCCTATATACTGTATTACTATCACCAGCCCTATATGCTGTATTACTATCACCAGCCCTATATACTGTATTACTATCACCAGCCCTATATGCTGCATTACTATCACAGCCCTATATGCTGTATTACTATCACCAGCCCTATATGCTGTATTACTATCACCAGCCCTATATGCTGTATTACTATCACAGCCCTATATGCTGTATTACTATCACCAGCCCTATATGCTGTATTACTATCACCAGCCCTATATGCTGTATTACTATCACAGCCCTATATGCTGTATTACTATCACAGCCCTATATGCTGTATTACTATCACAGCCCTATATACTGTATTACTATCACCAGCCCTATATGCTGCATTACTATCACAGCCCTATATGCTGTATTACTATCACCAGCCCTATATGCTGTATTACTATCACCAGCCCTATATGCTGTATTACTATCACAGCCCTATATGCTGTATTACTATCGCCAGCCCTATATGCTGTATTACTATCACAGCCCTATATGCTGTATAACTATCACAGCCCTATATGCTGTATTACTATCACCAGCCCTATATACTGTATTACTATCACCAGCCCTATATGCTGTATTACTGTCACCAGCCCTATATACTGTATTACTATGACCAGCCCTATATGCTGTATTACTATCACCAGCCCTATATGCTGTATTACTATCACAGCCCTATATGCTGTATTACTATCACAGCCCTATATGCTGTATTACTATCACCAGCCCTATATACTGTATTACTATCACCAGCCCTATATGCTGTATTACTGTCACCAGCCCTATATACTGTATTACTATGACCAGCCCTATATGCTGTATTACTATCACCAGCCCTATATACTGTATTACTATCACCAGCCCTATATGCTGTATTACTGTCACCAGCCCTATATACTGTATTACTATGACCAGCCCTATATGCTGTATTACTATCACCAGCCCTATATGCTGTATTACTATCACAGCCCTATATGCTGTATTACTATCACAGCCCTATATACTGTATCACTATCACCAGCCCTATATGCTGTATTACTGTCACCAGCCCTATATGCTGTATTACTATGACCAGCCCTATATGCTGTATTACTATCACCAGCCCTATATGCTGTATTACTATCACAGCCCTATATACTGTATTACTATCACCAGCCCTATATGCTGTATTACTGTCACCAGCCCTATATGCTGTATTACTATGACCAGCCCTATATGCTGTATTACTATCACCAGCCCTATATGCTGTATTACTATCACCAGCCCTATATGCTGTATTACTATCACAGCCCTATATGCTGTATTACTATCACCAGCCCTACGTGCTGTATTACTATCACAGCCCTATATGCTGTATTACTATCACCAGCCCTATATGCTGTATTACTATCACAGCCCTATATGCTGTATTACTATCACCAGCCCTATATGCTGTATTACTATCACAGCCCTATATGCTGTATTACTATCACAGCCCTATATGCTGTATTACTATCACAGCCCTATATGCTGTATTACTATCACCAGCCCAATATGCTGTATTACTATCACAGCCCTATATGCTGTATTACTATCACCAGCCCTATATGCTGTATTACTATCACCAGCCCTATATGCTGTATTACTATCACCAGCCCTATATGCTGTATTACTGTCACCAGCACTATATACTGTATTACTATCACCAGCCCTATATGCTGTATTACTATCACCAGCTCTATATGCTGTATTACTATCACCAGCCTTATATGCTGTATTACTGTCACCACCACTATATACTGTATTACTATCACCAGCCCTATATACTGTATTACTATCACCAGCTCTATATGCTGTATTACTATCACCAGCCTTATATGCTGTATTACTATCACCAGCTCTATATGCTGTATTACTATCACCAGCTCTATATGCTGTATTACTATCACCAGCCTTATATGCTGTATTACTATCACCAGCCCTATATGCTGTATTACTATCAGATCCCTATATGCTGTATTACTATCACAGCCCTATATGCTGTATTACTATCACCAGCTCTATATGCTGTATTACTATCACAGCCCTATATGCTGTATTACTATCACCAGCCCTATATGCTGTATTACTATCACAGCCCTATATGCTGTATTACTATCAGAGCCCTATATGCTGTATTACTATCACAGCCCTATATGCTGTATTACTATCACCAGCCCTATATGCTGTATTACTATCACAGCCCTATATGCTGTATTACTATCACCAGCCCTATATGCTGTATTACTATCACCAGCCCTATATGCTGTATTACTATCACCAGCCCTATATGCTGTATTACTGTCACCAGCACTATATACTGTATTACTATCACCAGCCCTATATGCTGTATTACTATCACCAGCTCTATATGCTGTATTACTATCACCAGCCTTATATGCTGTATTACTGTCACCACCACTATATACTGTATTACTATCACCAGCCCTATATGCTGTATTACTATCACCAGCCCTATATGCTGTATTACTGTCACCAGCCCTATATGCTGTATTACTATCACCAGCCCTATATGCTGTATTACTGTCACCAGCACTATATACTGTATTACTATCACCAGCCCTATATACTGTATTACTATCACCAGCCCTATATGCTGTATTACTGTCACCAGCACTATATACTGTATTACTATCACCAGCCCTATATGCTGTATTACTGTCACCAGCACTATATACTGTATTACTATCACCAGCCCTATATACTGTATTACTATCACCAGCCCTATATGCTGTATTACTATCACCAGCCCTATATGCTGTATTACTGTCACCAGCACTATATACTGTATTACTATCACCAGCCCTATATGCTGTATTACTATCACCAGCTCTATATGCTGTATTACTATCACCAGCCTTATATGCTGTATTACTGTCACCACCACTATATACTGTATTACTATCACCAGCTCTATATGCTGTATTACTATCACCAGCCTTATATGCTGTATTACTATCACCAGCTCTATATGCTGTATTACTATCACCAGCTCTATATGCTGTATTATTATCACAGCCCTATATGCTGTATTACTATCACAGCCCTATATGCTGTATTACTATCACCAGCCCTATATGCTGTATTACTATCACCAGCCTAATATGCTGTATTACTATCACCAGCCCTATATGCTGTATTACTATCACCAGCCCTATATGCTGTATTACTATCACCAGCTCTATATGCTGTATTATTATCACCAGCCTTATATGCTGTATTACTATCACCAGCCCTATATGCTGTATTACTGTCACCAGCCCTATATGCTATATTACTATCACCAGCCCTATATGCTGTATTACTATCACCAGCCCTATATGCTGTATTACTATCACCAGCCCTATATGCTGTATTACTATCACCAGCCTTATATGCTGTATTACTATCACCAGCCCTATATGCTGTATTACTATCACCAGCCCTACATGCTGTATTACTATCACCAGCCCTATATGCTGTATTACTGTCACCAGCCCTATATGCTGTATTACTATCACCAGCCCTATATGCTGTATTACTATCACCAGCCCTATATGCTGTATTACTATCACCAGCCCTATATGCTGTATTACTATCACCAGCCCTATATGCTGTATTACTATCACCAGTCCTATATGCTGTATTACTATCACAGCCCTATATGCTGTATTACTATCAGAGCCCTATATGCTGTATAACTATCAAAAGCCCTATATGCTGTATTACTGTCACCAGCCCTATATGCTGTATTACTATCACCAGCCCTATATGCTGTATTACTATCACCAGCCTTATATGCTGTATTACTATCACCAGCCTTATATGCTGTATTACTATCACCAGCCCTATATGCTGTATTACTATCAGATCCCTATATGCTGTATTACTATCACAGCCCTATATGCTGTATTACTATCACCAGCTCTATATGCTGTATTACTATCACCAGCCTTATATGCTGTATTACTATCACCAGCCCTATATGCTGTATTACTGTCACCAGCCCTATATGCTGTATTACTATCACCAGCCCTATATGCTGTATTACTGTCACCAGCCCTATATGCTGTATTACTATCACCAGCCCTATATGCTGTATTACTATCACCAGCCCTATATGCTGTATTACTATCACCAGCCCTATATGCTGTATTACTATCACCAGCCCTATATGCTGTATTACTATCACCAGCCCTATATGCTGTATTACTATCACAGCCCTATATGCTGTATTACTATCACAGCCCTATATGCTGTATTACTATCACCAGCCCTATATACTGTATTACTATCACCAGCCCTATATGCTGTATTACTGTCACCAGCCCTATATGCTGTATTACTATGACCAGCCCTATATGCTGTATTACTATCACCAGCCCTATATGCTGTATTACTATCACAGCCCTATATGCTGTATTACTATCACAGCCCTATATGCTGTATTACTATCACCAGCCCTATATACTGTATCACTATCACCAGCCCTATATGCTGTATTACTATCACAGCCATATATGCTGTATTACTATCACCAGCCCTATATGCTGTATTACTATCACCAGCCCTATATGCTGTATTACTGTCACCAGCCCTATATGCTGTATTACTATGACCAGCCCTATATGCTGTATTACTATGACCAGCCCTATATGCTGTATTACTATCACAGCCCTATATGCTGTATTACTATCACAGCCCTATATACTGTATTACTATCACCAGCCCTATATGCTGTATTACTATCACAGCCATATATGCTGTATTACTATCACCAGCCCTATATGCTGTATTACTATCACCAGCCCTATATGCTGTATTACTATCACAGCCCTATATGCTGTATTACTATCACCAGCCCTACATGCTGTATTACTATCACAGCCCTATATGCTGTATTACTATCACCAGCCCTATATGCTGTATTACTATCACAGCCCTATATGCTGTATTACTATCACCAGCCCTATATGCTGTATTACTATCACAGCCCTATATGCTGTATTACTATCTCAACCCTATATGCTGTATTACTATCACCAACCCTATATGCTGTATTACTATCACCAGCCCTATATGCTGTATTACTATCACAGCCCTATATGCTGTATTACTATCACTAGCCCTATATGCTGTATTACTATCACCAGCCCTATATGCTGTATTACTGTCACCAGCACTATATACTGTATTACTATCACCAGCCCTATATGCTGTATTACTGTCACCAGCACTATATACTGTATTACTATCACCAGCCCTATATACTGTATTACTATCACCAGCCCTATATGCTGTATTACTATCACCAGCCCTATATGCTGTATTACTGTCACCAGCACTATATACTGTATTACTATCACCAGCCCTATATGCTGTATTACTATCACCAGCTCTATATGCTGTATTACTATCACCAGCCTTATATGCTGTATTACTGTCACCACCACTATATACTGTATTACTATCACCAGCTCTATATGCTGTATTACTATCACCAGCCTTATATGCTGTATTACTATCACCAGCTCTATATGCTGTATTACTATCACCAGCTCTATATGCTGTATTATTATCACAGCCCTATATGCTGTATTACTATCACAGCCCTATATGCTGTATTACTATCACCAGCCCTATATGCTGTATTACTATCACCAGCCTAATATGCTGTATTACTATCACCAGCCCTATATGCTGTATTACTATCACCAGCCCTATATGCTGTATTACTATCACCAGCTCTATATGCTGTATTATTATCACCAGCCTTATATGCTGTATTACTATCACCAGCCCTATATGCTGTATTACTGTCACCAGCCCTATATGCTGTATTACTATCACCAGCCCTATATGCTGTATTACTATCACCAGCCCTATATGCTGTATTACTATCACCAGCCCTATATGCTGTATTACTATCACCAGCCTTATATGCTGTATTACTATCACCAGCCCTATATGCTGTATTACTATCACCAGCCCTACATGCTGTATTACTATCACCAGCCCTATATGCTGTATTACTGTCACCAGCCCTATATGCTGTATTACTATCACCAGCCCTATATGCTGTATTACTATCACCAGCCCTATATGCTGTATTACTATCACCAGCCCTATATGCTGTATTACTATCACCAGCCCTATATGCTGTATTACTATCACCAGTCCTATATGCTGTATTACTATCACAGCCCTATATGCTGTATTACTATCAGAGCCCTATATGCTGTATAACTATCAAAAGCCCTATATGCTGTATTACTGTCACCAGCCCTATATGCTGTATTACTATCACCAGCCCTATATGCTGTATTACTATCACCAGCCTTATATGCTGTATTACTATCACCAGCCTTATATGCTGTATTACTATCACCAGCCCTATATGCTGTATTACTATCAGATCCCTATATGCTGTATTACTATCACAGCCCTATATGCTGTATTACTATCACCAGCTCTATATGCTGTATTACTATCACCAGCCTTATATGCTGTATTACTATCACCAGCCCTATATGCTGTATTACTGTCACCAGCCCTATATGCTGTATTACTATCACCAGCCCTATATGCTGTATTACTGTCACCAGCCCTATATGCTGTATTACTATCACCAGCCCTATATGCTGTATTACTATCACCAGCCCTATATGCTGTATTACTATCACCAGCCCTATATGCTGTATTACTATCACCAGCCCTATATGCTGTATTACTATCACCAGCCCTATATGCTGTATTACTATCACAGCCCTATATGCTGTATTACTATCACAGCCCTATATGCTGTATTACTATCACCAGCCCTATATACTGTATTACTATCACCAGCCCTATATGCTGTATTACTGTCACCAGCCCTATATGCTGTATTACTATGACCAGCCCTATATGCTGTATTACTATCACCAGCCCTATATGCTGTATTACTATCACAGCCCTATATGCTGTATTACTATCACAGCCCTATATGCTGTATTACTATCACCAGCCCTATATACTGTATCACTATCACCAGCCCTATATGCTGTATTACTATCACAGCCATATATGCTGTATTACTATCACCAGCCCTATATGCTGTATTACTATCACCAGCCCTATATGCTGTATTACTGTCACCAGCCCTATATGCTGTATTACTATGACCAGCCCTATATGCTGTATTACTATGACCAGCCCTATATGCTGTATTACTATCACAGCCCTATATGCTGTATTACTATCACAGCCCTATATACTGTATTACTATCACCAGCCCTATATGCTGTATTACTATCACAGCCATATATGCTGTATTACTATCACCAGCCCTATATGCTGTATTACTATCACCAGCCCTATATGCTGTATTACTATCACAGCCCTATATGCTGTATTACTATCACCAGCCCTACATGCTGTATTACTATCACAGCCCTATATGCTGTATTACTATCACCAGCCCTATATGCTGTATTACTATCACAGCCCTATATGCTGTATTACTATCACCAGCCCTATATGCTGTATTACTATCACAGCCCTATATGCTGTATTACTATCTCAACCCTATATGCTGTATTACTATCACCAACCCTATATGCTGTATTACTATCACCAGCCCTATATGCTGTATTACTATCACAGCCCTATATGCTGTATTACTATCACTAGCCCTATATGCTGTATTACTATCACAGCCCTATATGCTGTATTACTGTCACCAGCCCTATATGCTGTATTACTATCACCAGCCCTATATGCTGTATTACTATCACAGCCCTATATGCTGTATTACTATCACCAGCCCTATATGCTGTATTACTATCACCAGCCCTATATGCTGTATTACTATCACCAGCCCTATATGCTGTAGTACTGTCACCAGCACTATATACTGTATTACTATCACCAGCCCTATATACTGTATTACTATCACCAGCCCTATATGCTGTATTACTATCACAGCCCTATATGCTGTATTACTATCTCAACCCTATATGCTGTATTACTATCACCAACCCTATATGCTGTATTACTATCACCAGCCCTATATGCTGTATTACTATCACAGCCCTATATGCTGTATTACTATCACTAGCCCTATATGCTGTATTACTATCACAGCCCTATATGCTGTATTACTGTCACCAGCCCTATATGCTGTATTACTATCACCAGCCCTATATGCTGTATTACTATCACAGTCCTATATGCTGTATTACTATCACCAGCCCTATATGTTGTATTACTATCACCAGCCCTATATGGTGTATTACTATCACAGCCCTATATGCTGTATTACTATCACCAGCCCTATATGCTGTATTACTATCACCAGCCCTATATGCTGTATTACTATCACAGCCCTATATGCTGTATTACTATCACCAGCCCTATATGCTGTATTGCTATCACAGCCCTATATGTTGTATTACTGTCACAGCCCTATATGCTGTATTACTATCACCAGCCCTATATGCTGTATTACTATCACAGCCCTATATGCTGTATTACTATCATCAGCCCTATATGCTGTATTACTATCACCAGCCCTATATGTTGTATTACTATCACCAGCCCTATATGCTGTATTACTATCACAGCCCTATATGCTGTATTACTATCACCAGCCCTATATGCTGTATTACTATCACCAGCCCTATATGCTGTATTACTATCACTAGCCCTATATGCTGTATTACTATCACCAGCCCTATATGTTGTATTACTATCACCAGCCCTATATGCTGTATTACTATCACAGCCCTATATGCTGTATTACTATCACCAGCCCTATATGCTGTATTACTATCACCAGCTCTATATGCTGTATTACTATCACCAGCCCTATATGCTGTATTACTATCACCAGCTCTATATGCTGTATTACTATCACCAGCCTTATATGCTGTATTACTATCACCAGCTCTATATGCTGTATTACTATCACCAGCCTTATATGCTGTATTACTATCACCAGCCCTATATGCTGTATTACTATCAGATCCCTATATGCTGTATTACTATCACAGCCCTATATGCTGTATTACTATCACCAGCTCTATATGCTGTATTACTATCACCAGCCTTATATGCTGTATTACTATCACCAGCCCTATATGCTGTATTACTGTCACCAGCCCTATATGCTGTATTACTATCACCAGCCCTATATGCTGTATTACTGTCACCAGCCCTATATGCTGTATTACTATCACCAGCCCTATATGCTGTATTACTATCACCAGCCTTATATGCTGTATTACTATCACCAGCCCTATATGCTGTATTACTATCACCAGCCCTATATGCTGTATTACTATCACCAGCCCTATATGCTGTATTACTGTCACCAGCCCTATATGCTGTATTACTATCACCAGCCCTATATGCTGTATTACTATCACCAGCCCTATATGCTGTATTACTATCACCAGCCCTATATGCTGTATTACTATCACCAGCCCTATATGCTGTATTACTATCACCAGTCCTATATGCTGTATTACTATCACAGCCCTATATGCTGTATTACTATCAGAGCCCTATATGCTGTATTACTATCAAAAGCCCTATATGCTGTATTACTGTCACCAGCCCTATATGCTGTATTACTATCACCAGCCTTATATGCTGTATTACTATCACCAGCCTTATATGCTGTATTACTATCACCAGCCCTATATGCTGTATTACTATCACCAGCCCTATATGCTGTATTACTGTCACCAGCCCTATATGCTGTATTACTATCACCAGCCCTATATGCTGTATTACTATCACCAGCCCTATATGCTGTATTACTATCACCAGCCCTATATGCTGTATTACTATCGCCAGCCCTATATGCTGTATTACTATCACCAGCCCTATATGCTGTATTACTATCACAGCCCTATATGCTGTATTACTATCACAGCCCTATATGCTGTATTACTATCACTAGCCCTATATGCTGTATTACTATCACCAGCCCTATATACTGTATTACTATCACCAGCCCTATATGCTGTATTACTGTCACCAGACCTATATGCTGTATTACTATGACCAGCCCTATATGCTGTATTACTATCACCAGCCCTATATGCTGTATTACTATCACCAGCCCTATATGCTGTATTACTATCGCCAGCCCTATATGCTGTATTACTATCACCAGCCCTATATGCTGTATTACTATCACAGCCCTATATGCTGTATTACTATCACAGCCCTATATGCTGTATTACTATCACTAGCCCTATATGCTGTATTACTATCACCAGCCCTATATACTGTATTACTATCACCAGCCCTATATGCTGTATTACTGTCACCAGCCCTATATGCTGTATTACTATCACCAGCCCTATATGCTGTATTACTATCACAGCCCTATATGCTGTATTACTATCACAGCCCTATATGCTGTATTACTATCACCAGCCCTATATACTGTATTACTATCACCAGCCCTATATGCTGTATTACTATCACCAGCCCTATATGCTGTATTACTATCACCAGCCCTATATACTGTATTACTATCACCAGCCCTATATGCTGTATTACTATCACCAGCCCTATATACTGTATCACTATCACCAGCCATATATGCTGTATTACTATCACCAGCCCTATATGCTGTATTACTATCACCAGCCCTATATGCTGTATTACTATCACAGCCCTATATGCTGTATTACTATCACCAGCCCTATATGCTGTATTACTATCACAGCCCTATATGCTGTATAACTATCACAGCCCTATATGCTGTATTACTATCACCAGCCCTATATACTGTATTACTATCACCAGCCCTATATGCTGTATTACTGTCACCAGCCCTATATACTGTATCACTATCACCAGCCCTATATGCTGTATTACTGTCACCAGCCCTATATGCTGTATTACTATGACCAGCCCTATATGCTGTATTACTATCACAGCCCTATATGCTGTATAACTATCACAGCCCTATATGCTGTATTACTATCACAGCCCTATATGCTGTATTACTATCACTAGCCCTATATGCTGTATTACTATCACCAGCCCTATATACTGTATTACTATCACCAGCCCTATATGCTGTATTACTGTCACCAGCCCTATATGCTGTATTACTATGACCAGCCCTATATGCTGTATTACTATCACCAGCCCTATATGCTGTATTACTATCACAGCCCTATATGCTGTATTACTATCACAGCCCTATATGCTGTATTACTATCACCAGCCCTATATACTGTATTACTATCACCAGCCCTATATGCTGTATTACTATCACCAGCCCTATATACTGTATTACTATCACCAGCCCTATATGCTGTATTACTATCACCAGCCCTATATGCTGTATTACTATTACTAGCCCTATATACTGTATTACTATCACCAACCCTATATGCTGTATTACTATCACCAGCCCTATATACTGTATCACTATCACCAGCCATATATGCTGTATTACTATCACCAGCCCTATATGCTGTATTACTATCACCAGCCCTATATGCTGTATTACTATCACAGCCCTATATGCTGTATTACTATCACCAGCCCTATATGCTGTATTACTATCACAGCCCTATATGCTGTATAACTATCACAGCCCTATATGCTGTATTACTATCACCAGCCCTATATACTGTATTACTATCACCAGCCCTATATGCTGTATTACTGTCACCAGCCCTATATGCTGTATTACTATGACCAGCCCTTTATGCTGTATTACTATCACCAGCCCTATATGCTGTATTACTATCACCAGCCCTATATGCTGTATTACTATCACAGCCCTATATGCTGTATTACTATCACCAGCCCTATATGCTGTATTACTATCACAGCCCTATATGCTGTATTACTATCACAGCCCTATATGCTGTATTACTATCACCAGCCCTATATACTGTATCACTATCACCAGCCCTATATGCTGTATTACTGTCACCAGCCCTATATGCTGTATTACTATGACCAGCCCTATATGCTGTATTACTATCACAGCCCTATATGCTGTATAACTATCACAGCCCTATATGCTGTATTACTATCACAGCCCTATATGCTGTATTACTATCACTAGCCCTATATGCTGTATTACTATCACCAGCCCTATATACTGTATTACTATCACCAGCCCTATATGCTGTATTACTGTCACCAGCCCTATATGCTGTATTACTATGACCAGCCCTATATGCTGTATTACTATCACCAGCCCTATATGCTGTATTACTATCACAGCCCTATATGCTGTATTACTATCACAGCCCTATATGCTGTATTACTATCACCAGCCCTATATACTGTATTACTATCACCAGCCCTATATGCTGTATTACTATCACCAGCCCTATATGCTGTATTACTGTCACAGCCCTATATGCTGTATTACTATGACCAGCCCTATATGCTGTATTACTATCACCAGCCCTATATGCTGTATTACTATCACAGCCCTATATGCTGTATTACTATCACAGCCCTATATGCTGTATTACTATCACCAGCCCTATATACTGTATTACTATCACCAGCCCTATATGCTGTATTACTATCACCAGCCCTATATGCTGTATTACTATCACCAGCCCTATATACTGTATTACTATCACCAGCCCTATATGCTGTATTACTATCACCAGCCCTATATACTGTATCACTATCACCAGCCATATATGCTGTATTACTATCACCAGCCCTATATGCTGTATTACTATCACCAGCCCTATATGCTGTATTACTATCACAGCCCTATATGCTGTATTACTATCACCAGCCCTATATGCTGTATTACTATCACAGCCCTATATGCTGTATAACTATCACAGCCCTATATGCTGTATTACTATCACCAGCCCTATATACTGTATTACTATCACCAGCCCTATATGCTGTATTACTGTCACCAGCCCTATATGCTGTATTACTATGACCAGCCCTTTATGCTGTATTACTATCACCAGCCCTATATGCTGTATTACTATCACAGCCCTATATACTGTATCACTATCACCAGCCCTATATGCTGTATTACTATCACCAGCCCTATATGCTGTATTACTATCACAGCCCTATATGCTGTATTACTATCACCAGCCCTATATACTGTATTACTATCACCAGCCCTATATGCTGTATTACTGTCACCAGCCCTATATGCTGTATTACTATGACCAGCCCTATATGCTGTATTACTATCACAGCCCTATATGCTGTATAACTATCACAGCCCTATATGCTGTATTACTATCACCAGCCCTATATACTGTATTACTATCACCAGCCCTATATGCTGTTTTACTGTCACCAGCCCTATATGCTGTATTACTATCACCAGCCCTATATGCTGTATTACTATCACCAGCCCTATATACTGTATTACTATCACTAGCCCTATATACTGTATTACTGTCACCACCACTATATACTGTATTACTATCACCAGCCCTATATGCTGTATTACTATCACCAGCCCTATATACTGTATTACTATCACCAGCCCTATATACTGTATTACTATCACCAGCCCTATATGCTGCATTACTATCACAGCCCTATATGCTGTATTACTATCACCAGCCCTATATGCTGTATTACTATCACCAGCCCTATATGCTGTATTACTATCACAGCCCTATATGCTGTATAACTATCACAGCCCTATATGCTGTATTACTATCACCAGCCCTATATGCTGTATTACTATCACCAGCCCTATATGCTGTATTACTGTCACCAGCACTATATACTGTATTACTATCACCAGCCCTATATGCTGTATTACTATCACAGCCCTATATGCTGTATTACTATCTCAACCCTATATGCTGTATTACTATCACCAACCCTATATGCTGTATTACTATCACCAGCCCTATATGCTGTATTACTATCACCAGCCCTATATGCTGTATTACTATCACCAGCCCTATATGCTGTATTACTATCACCAGCCCTATATGCTGTATTACTATCACAGCCCTATATGCTGTATTACTATCACTAGCCCTATATGCTGTATTACTATCACAGCCCTATATGCTGTATTACTGTCACCAGCCCTATATGCTGTATTACTATCACCAGCCCTATATGCTGTATTACTATCACCAGCCCTATATGCTGTATTACTATCACCAGGCCTATATGCTGTATTACTATCACCAGCCCTATATGCTGTATTACTATCACCAGCCCTATATGCTGTATTACTATCACAGCCCTATATGCTGTATTACTATCACAGCCCTATATGCTGTATTACTATCACTAGCCCTATATGCTGTATTACTATCAGAGCCCTATATGCTGTATTACTATCACCAGCCCTATATGCTGTATTACTATCACAGCCCTATATGCTGTATTACTATCACCAGCCCTATATGCTGTATTACTATCACAGCCCTATATGCTGTATTACTATCACCAGCACTATATACTGTATTACTATCACCAGCCCTATATACTGTATTACTATCACCAGCCCTATATGCTGTATTACTATCACAGCCCTATATGCTGTATTACTATCTCAACCCTATATGCTGTATTACTATCACCAACCCTATATGCTGTATTACTATCACCAGCCCTATATGCTGTATTACTATCACAGCCCTATATGCTGTATTACTATCACAGCCCTATATGCTGTATTACTATCTCAACCCTATATGCTGTATTACTATCACCAACCCTATATGCTGTATTACTATCACCAGCCCTATATGCTGTATTACTATCACAGCCCTATATGCTGTATTACTATCACTAGCCCTATATGCTGTATTACTATCACAGCCCTATATGCTGTATTACTGTCACCAGCCCTATATGCTGTATTACTATCACCAGCCCTATATGCTGTATTACTATCACCAGCCCTATATGCTGTATTACTATCACCAGGCCTATATGCTGTATTACTATCACCAGCCCTATATGCTGTATTACTATCACCAGCCCTATATGCTGTATTACTATCACTAGCCCTATATGCTGTATTACTATCACCAGCCCTATATGCTGTATTACTATCACAGCCCTATATGTTGTATTACTGTCACAGCCCTATATGCTGTATTACTATCACCAGCCCTATATGCTGTATTACTATCACAGCCCTATATGCTGTATTACTATCATCAGCCCTATATGCTGTATTACTATCACCAGCCCTATATGGTGTATTACTATCACAGCCCTATATGCTGTATTACTATCACCAGCCCTATATGCTGTATTACTATCACCAGCCCTATATGCTGTATTACTATCACAGCCCTATATGCTGTATTACTATCACCAGCCCTATATGCTGTATTACTATCACAGCCCTATATGTTGTATTACTGTCACAGCCCTATATGCTGTATTACTATCACCAGCCCTATATGCTGTATTACTATCACAGCCCTATATGCTGTATTACTATCATCAGCCCTATATGCTGTATTACTATCACCAGCCCTATATGTTGTATTACTATCACCAGCCCTATATGCTGTATTACTATCACAGCCCTATATGCTGTATTACTATCACCAGCCCTATATGCTGTATTACTATCACCAGCCCTATATGCTGTATTACTATCACTAGCCCTATATGCTGTATTACTATCACCAGCCCTATATGCTGTATTACTATCACAGCCCTATATGCTGTATTACTATCACAGCCCTGTATGCTGTATTACTATCACAACCCTATATGCTGTATTACTATCACCAGCCCTATATACTGTATTACTATCACCAGCCCTATATGCTGTATTACTATCACTAGCCCTATATGCTGTATTACTATCACCAGCCCTATATGCTGTATTACTATCACAGCCCTATATGCTGTATTACTATCACTAGCCCTATATGCTGTATTACTATCACCAGCCCTATATGCTGTATTACTATCACAGCCCTATATGCTGTATTACTATCACCAGCCCTATATGCTGTATTACTATCACCAGCCCTATATGCTGTATTACTATCACAGCCCTATATGCTGTATTACTATCACAGCCCTATATGCTGTATTACTATCACTAGCCCTATATGCTGTATTACTATCACCAGCCCTATATGCTGTATTACTATCACAGCCCTATATGCTGTATTACTATCACTAGCCCTATATGCTGTATTACTATCACCAGCCCTATATGCTGTATTACTATCACAGCCCTATATGCTGTATTACTATCACAGCCCTATATGCTGTATTACTATCACCAGCCCTATATGCTGTATTACTAACACCAGCCCTATATGTTGTATTACTATCACAGCCCTATATGCTGTATTACTATCACCAGCCCTATATGCTGTATTACTATCACCAGCCCTATATGCTGTATTACTATCACAGCCCTATATGCTGTATTACTCTCACTAACCCTATATGCTGTATTACTAGGAGGAGAGAAGGTTTTTCCACCAACATAGAAGAGGATTCTTTACTGTTAGGGCAGTGAGAATCTGGAATTGCTTGCCTGAGGAGGTGGTGATGGCGAACTCAGTCGAGGGGTTCAAGAGAGGCCTGGATGTCTTCCTGGAGCAGAACAATATTGTATCATACAATTAGGTTCTGTAGAAAGACTGTATGCTGTATTACTATCACCAGCCATATATAATGTATTACTATCACAGCCCTATATGCTGTATTACTATCACAGCCCTATATGCTGTATTACTATCACTAGCCCTATATGCTGTATTACTATCAGAGCCCTATATGCTGTATTACTATCACCAGCCCTATATGCTGTATTACTATCACAGCCCTATATGCTGTATTACTATCACAGCCCTATATGCTGTATTACTATCACTAGCCCTATATGCTGTATTACTATCAGAGCCCTATATGCTGTATTACTATCACCAGCCCTATATGCTGTATTACTATCACCAGCCCTATATGCTGTATTACTATCACAGCCCTATATGCTGTATTACTATCACTAGCCCTATAAGCTGTATTACTATCACTAGCCCTATATGCTGTATTACTATCAGAGCCCTATATGCTGTATTACTATCACCAGCCCTATATGCTGTATTACTATCACCAGCCCTATATGCTGTATTACTATCACCAGCCCTATATGCTGTATTACTATCACAGCCCTATATGCTGTATTACTATCACAGCCCTATATGCTGTATTACTATCACAGCCCTATGTGTTGTATTACTATCACTATCCCTATATGCTGTATTACTATCACCAGCCCCATATGCTGTATTACTATCATCAGCCCTATATGCTGTATTACTATCACCAGCCCTATATGCTGTATTACTATCACAGCCCTATATGCTGTATTACTATCACAGACCTATATGCTGTATTACTATCACAGCCCTATATGCTATATTACTATCACTAACCCTATATGCTGTATTACTATCAGAGCCCTATATGCTGTATTACTATCACTAGCCCTATATGCTGTATTACTATCACAGTCCTATATGCTGTATTACTATCACAGCCCTATATGCTGCATTACTATCACAGCCCTATATGCTGTATTACTATCACTAGCCCTATATGCTGTATTACTATCAGAGCCCTATATGCTGTATTACTATCACCAGCCCTATATGCTGTATTACTATCACCAGCCCTATATGCTGTATTACTATCACAGCCCTATATGCTGTATTACTATCAGAGCCCTATATGCTGTATTACTATCACAGCCCTATATGCTGTATTACTATCACCAGCCCTATATGCTGTATTACTATCACAGCCCTATATGCTGTATTACTATCACCAGCACTATATACTGTATTACTATCACCAGCCCTATATACTGTATTACTATCACCAGCCCTATATGCTGTATTACTATCACAGCCCTATATGCTGTATTACTATCTCAACCCTATATGCTGTATTACTATCACCAACCCTATATGCTGTATTACTATCACCAGCCCTATATGCTGTATTACTATCACAGCCCTATATGCTGTATTACTATCACAGCCCTATATGCTGTATTACTATCTCAACCCTATATGCTGTATTACTATCACCAACCCTATATGCTGTATTACTATCACCAGCCCTATATGCTGTATTACTATCACAGCCCTATATGCTGTATTACTATCACTAGCCCTATATGCTGTATTACTATCACAGCCCTATATGCTGTATTACTGTCACCAGCCCTATATGCTGTATTACTATCACCAGCCCTATATGCTGTATTACTATCACCAGCCCTATATGCTGTATTACTATCACCAGGCCTATATGCTGTATTACTATCACCAGCCCTATATGCTGTATTACTATCACCAGCCCTATATGCTGTATTACTATCACTAGCCCTATATGCTGTATTACTATCACCAGCCCTATATGCTGTATTACTATCACAGCCCTATATGTTGTATTACTGTCACAGCCCTGTATGCTGTATTACTATCACAGCCCTATATGCTGTATTACTATCACAACCCTATATGCTGTATTACTATCACCAGCCCTATATACTGTATTACTATCACCAGCCCTATATGCTGTATTACTATCACAGCCCTATATGTTGTATTACTGTCACAGCCCTATATGCTGTATTACTATCACCAGCCCTATATGCTGTATTACTATCACAGCCCTATATGCTGTATTACTATCATCAGCCCTATATGCTGTATTACTATCACCAGCCCTATATGGTGTATTACTATCACAGCCCTATATGCTGTATTACTATCACCAGCCCTATATGCTGTATTACTATCACCAGCCCTATATGCTGTATTACTATCACAGCCCTATATGCTGTATTACTATCACCAGCCCTATATGCTGTATTACTATCACAGCCCTATATGTTGTATTACTGTCACAGCCCTATATGCTGTATTACTATCACCAGCCCTATATGCTGTATTACTATCACAGCCCTATATGCTGTATTACTATCATCAGCCCTATATGCTGTATTACTATCACCAGCCCTATATGTTGTATTACTATCACCAGCCCTATATGCTGTATTACTATCACAGCCCTATATGCTGTATTACTATCACCAGCCCTATATGCTGTATTACTATCACCAGCCCTATATGCTGTATTACTATCACTAGCCCTATATGCTGTATTACTATCACCAGCCCTATATGCTGTATTACTATCACAGCCCTATATGCTGTATTACTATCACAGCCCTGTATGCTGTATTACTATCACAGCCCTATATGCTGTATTACTATCACAACCCTATATGCTGTATTACTATCACCAGCCCTATATACTGTATTACTATCACCAGCCCTATATGCTGTATTACTATCACTAGCCCTATATGCTGTATTACTATCACCAGCCCTATATGCTGTATTACTATCACAGCCCTATATGCTGTATTACTATCACTAGCCCTATATGCTGTATTACTATCACCAGCCCTATATGCTGTATTACTATCACAGCCCTATATGCTGTATTACTATCACCAGCCCTATATGCTGTATTACTATCACCAGCCCTATATGCTGTATTACTATCACAGCCCTATATGCTGTATTACTATCACAGCCCTATATGCTGTATTACTATCACTAGCCCTATATGCTGTATTACTATCACCAGCCCTATATGCTGTATTACTATCACAGCCCTATATGCTGTATTACTATCACTAGCCCTATATGCTGTATTACTATCACCAGCCCTATATGCTGTATTACTATCACAGCCCTATATGCTGTATTACTATCACAGCCCTATATGCTGTATTACTATCACCAGCCCTATATGCTGTATTACTAACACCAGCCCTATATGTTGTATTACTATCACAGCCCTATATGCTGTATTACTATCACCAGCCCTATATGCTGTATTACTATCACCAGCCCTATATGCTGTATTACTATCACAGCCCTATATGCTGTATTACTATCACTAACCCTATATGCTGTATTACTAGGAGGAGAGAAGGTTTTTCCACCAACATAGAAGAGGATTCTTTACTGTTAGGGCAGTGAGAATCTGGAATTGCTTGCCTGAGGAGGTGGTGATGGCGAACTCAGTCGAGGGGTTCAAGAGAGGCCTGGATGTCTTCCTGGAGCAGAACAATATTGTATCATACAATTAGGTTCTGTAGAAAGACTGTATGCTGTATTACTATCACCAGCCATATATAATGTATTACTATCACAGCCCTATATGCTGTATTACTATCACAGCCCTATATGCTGTATTACTATCACTAGCCCTATATACTGTATTACTATCACTAGCCCTATATGCTGTATTACTATCAGAGCCCTATATGCTGTATTACTATCACCAGCCCTATATGCTGTATTACTATCACAGCCCTATATGCTGTATTACTATCACAGCCCTATATGCTGTATTACTATCACTAGCCCTATATGCTGTATTACTATCAGAGCCCTATATGCTGTATTACTATCACCAGCCCTATATGCTGTATTACTATCACCAGCCCTATATGCTGTATTACTATCACAGCCCTATATGCTGTATTACTATCACTAGCCCTATAAGCTGTATTACTATCACTAGCCCTATATGCTGTATTACTATCAGAGCCCTATATGCTGTATTACTATCACCAGCCCTATATGCTGTATTACTATCACCAGCCCTATATGCTGTATTACTATCACCAGCCCTATATGCTGTATTACTATCACAGCCCTATATGCTGTATTACTATCACAGCCCTATATGCTGTATTACTATCACAGCCCTATGTGTTGTATTACTATCACTATCCCTATATGCTGTATTACTATCACCAGCCCCATATGCTGTATTACTATCATCAGCCCTATATGCTGTATTACTATCACCAGCCCTATATGCTGTATTACTATCACAGCCCTATATGCTGTATTACTATCACAGACCTATATGCTGTATTACTATCACAGCCCTATATGCTATATTACTATCACTAACCCTATATGCTGTATTACTATCAGAGCCCTATATGCTGTATTACTATCACTAGCCCTATATGCTGTATTACTATCACAGTCCTATATGCTGTATTACTATCACAGCCCTATATGCTGCATTACTATCACAGCCCTATATGCTGTATTACTATCACTAGCCCTATATGCTGTATTACTATCAGAGCCCTATATGCTGTATTACTATCACCAGCCCTATATGCTGTATTACTATCACAGCCCTATATGCTGTATTACTATCACAGCCCTATATGCTGTATTACTATCACTAGCCCTATATGCTGTATTACTATCAGAGCCCTATATGCTGTATTACTATCACCAGCCCTATATGCTGTATTACTATCACCAGCCCTATATGCTGTATTACTATCACAGTCCTATATAATGTATTACTATCACCAGCCCTATATGCTGTATTACTATCACCAGCCCTATATGCTGTATTACTATCACCAGCCCTATATGCTGTGTTGTGAATTCTGCTCTTGGGCTCCCTCCGGTGGTTATGAGTGGTAGTGCTGCTGTCTTTGGATCGCAGCATTTATCAGGTGTATCCATTTCTTGCAATTTGGGCTGGGCTATTTAGTCCTGCTTTATCCTTTAGTCAGTGCCAGTTGTCCATTGTTTTTGGAGGATTCACATCCATTCCTGGTCTCTCCTGTTTTTGCTGTTCATTTCAACAAAGATACGTTCTGGCTTTGTTTTTGCTGTCCACCTACTGTGGACCTTATAGTTCTGTGCATTTTCATGTTTGTCTTGTCCAGCTTTGTCTGTGAAGGATTTTTTGCAGCCAAGCTGTGTCTCTGGAGATGCAGATATACCCTCCATGTCTTTAGTCAGATGTGGTGTTTTGTATTTTCTGTGGTGGATATTTTCTAGTGTTTTAATACTGACCGCATAGTACTCTGTCCTGTTCTTTCTTTTTAGCTAGAATGGCCTCCTATGCTAAATCCTGATTTCATGTCTGCGTATGTTATTTCCCTCTCCTCTCACAGTCAATATTTGTGGGGGGCTGTCTATCCTTTTGAGATTTTCTCTGAGGCAAGATAGTTTTCCCGTTTCTGTCTTTAGGGGAAGTTAGTTCTTAGGCTGTGTTGAGGGGTCTAGGGAGTGTTAGGTACCCCCCACGGCTACTTCTAGTTGCGCTGCTAAGTTCAGGGTTTGCGGTCAGTACAGGTACCACCTTCTCCAGAGTACGTCTCATGCTGCTCCTAGGCCACCAGATCATAACAGTACAACTGGCCAACAATGAGTTAATTGCATCTCAGAAGAAGGGAGGAAAGGTTTTGAGCCATTTTTTTTTCCTTAGCCTGTTTGGTCTGTTCCTCCCTCTTAATCTCTGGGTGGCTACGGAACCTAGTAATAACATGAAAATTCAGGAGTTAGTTTCTCGGGTGGATCAGGTTGCTGTTAGGGTACAGGGTATTTCAGATTATATTATTCAGACTCCTGCCTTAGAACCTAAGATTCCCACTCCTGATTTATTTTTTGGTGACAGATCCAAATTTTTGAGTTTCAAAAATAACTGTAAACTGTTTTTTGCATTGAGACCCCGGTCCTCTGGTGATCCCATTCAGCAGGTTAAAATCATCATATCCCTGCTGCGTGGTGACCCACAGGATTGGGCATTTTCCCTGGAATCTGGCAATCCTGCTTTGCTTAATGTTGATTCTTTCTTTCAAGCATTGGGGTTATTGTATGATGAACCTAATTCTGTGGATCAAGCTGAGAAGATCTTGTTGGCCCTGTGTCAGGGTCAAGAAGAGGCAGAATTGTATTGCCAGAAATTTAGAAAATGGTCTGTACTGACTAAATGGAATGAGGATGCCTTGGCGGCAATTTTCAGAAAGGGTCTTTCTGAATCCGTTAAAGATGTTATGGTGGGGTTCCCCACGCCTGCTGGTCTGAGTGATTCTATGTCTCTGGCCATTCAGATTGATCGGCGCTTGCGCGAGCGCAGAGTTGTGTACGCTGTGGCGTTGTCCTCCGAGCGCAGCCCTGAGCCTATGCAGTGTGATAGGATGTTGTCTAGAGCTGAACGACAAGGATTTAGGCGTCAGAATAGGTTGTGTTTTTACTGCGGCGATTCTGCTCATGTTATTTCTGATTGCCCTAAGCGTACAAAGAGAATCGCTAGTTTTGTTACCATCAGTACTGTACAACCTAAATTTCTGTTATCTGTGACCTTGATCTGCTCATTATCATCATTTTCTGTCATGGCGTTTGTGGATTCAGGCGCCGCTCTGAACTTAATGGACTTAGAATTTGCCAGACGTTGTGGTTTTTCCTTGCAGCCTTTGCAGAACCCTATTCCTTTAAGGGGCATTGATGCTACACCGTTGGCTATAAATAAACCTCAGTTTTGGACACAGCTGACCATGCGCATGGCGCCAGCCCATCAGGAAGATTGTCGTTTTCTGGTGTTGCATAATTTGCATGATGATATTGTGCTGGGTTTTCCATGGTTACAGCTACATAATCCGGTGTTAGATTGGAAATCTATGTCTGTGACTAGTTGGGGTTGTCAGGGGGTTCATGGTCACGTTCCTTTGATGTCAATTTCCTCTTCCCCCTCTTCTGAAATTCCTGAGTTTTTGTCAGATTTCCAGGATGTATTCGATGAGCCCAAATCCAGTTCCCTTCCACCACATAGGGACTATGATTGTGCTATTGGCTTGATTCCAGGTTGTAAGTTCCCTAAGGGCCGACTTTTCAACCTGTCTGTGCCAGAACATGCCGCCATGCGGAGCTATATTAAGGAGTCTTTGGAGAAGGGGCATATTTGGCCATCTTCTTCACCATTGGGAGCAGGGTTTTTTTTGTTGCCAAGAAGGATGGCTCCTTGAGACCGTGTATTGATTATCGCCTCTTGAATAAGATCACGGTCAAATTTCAATACCCTTTGCCTTTGCTTACTGATTTGTTTGCTAGGATTAAGGGGGCTAGTTGGTTTACTAAGATTGACCTTCGACGGGCATATAATCTTGTTCATATTAAGCAGGGTGACGAATGGAAAACTGCATTTAATACGCCCGAAGGCCATTTTGAATACCTTGTGATGCCATTCGGACTCTCTAATGCCCCATCTGTGTTCCAATCCTTCATGCATGATATCTTTCGGAGTTATCTTGATAAATTCATGGTTGTATATTTGGATGATATTTTGATTTTTTCCAATGATTGGGAGTCTCATGTGAAACAGGTCAGGATGGCATTTCAGATCCTCCGTAATAATGCTTTATTTGTGAAGGGGTCAAAGTGCCTCTTTGGAGTGCAGAAGGTTTCTTTTTTGGGCTTCATTTTTTCTCCCTCATCTATAGAAATGGATCCGGTTAAGTTTCAGGCCATTCATGATTGGATTCAGGCCACATCTGTGAAGAGCCTTCAGAAATTCTTGGGCTTTGCTAATTTTTATCGTCGTTTCATTGCCAACTTCTCCAGTGTGGTTAAACCTCTGACCGATTTGACGAAGAAAGGCGCTGATGTGACGAATTGGTCCTCTGTGGCTGTTTCTGTCTTTCAGGAGCTTAAACGCCGTTTTACTTCTGCCCCTGTGTTGCGTCAGCCGGATGTTTCTCTTCCATTTCAGGTTGAGGTTGATGCATCTGAGATTGGGGCAGGGGCCGTTTTGTCTCAGAGGAATTCTGATGGTTCCTTGATGAAACCGTGTGCCTTCTTTTCTCTGAAGTTTTCGCCTGCGGAACGCAATTATGATGTCGGCAATCGGGAGTTGTTGGCTATGAAGTGGGCATTTGAGGAGTGGCGACATTGGCTTGAGGGGGCCAAGCACCGTATTGTGGTCCTGACCGATCATAAGAATCTGATTTACCTCGAGTCTGCCAAAAACAGGCTCGATGGTCCCTGTTTTTCTCCCGTTTTGATTTTGTGGTCTCGTACCTTCCTGGTACTAAGAATGTTAAGGCGGATGCCCTCTCTAGGAGTTTTTTTCCTGATTCCCCTGGGGTTCTTGAGCTGGTCGGCATTCTGAAGGAAGGGGTGATTCTTTCTGCCCTCTCCCCTGATTTACGACGGGTTTTTCAGGAATTTCAGGCTAATAAACCTGACCGCTGTCCAGTGGGGAAACTGTTTGTTCCTGATAGATGGACTAGTAAAGTGATTTCTGAGGTTCATTCTTCTGTGTTGGCTGGCCATCCTGGGATTTTTGGTACCAGAGATTTGGTTGGTAGGTCCTATTGGTGGCCTTCTTTGTCACGGGATGTGCGTTCTTTTGTGCAGTCCTGTGGGATTTGTGTGCGGGCTAAGCCTTGCTGTTCCCGCGCTAGTGGGTTGCTTCTGCCTTTGCCGGTCCCTGAGAGACCTTGGAAGCATATTTCTATGGATTTTATTTCAGATCTTCCGGTTTCCCAGAGGATGTTGGTTATCTGGGTGGTTTGTGACCGGTTTTCTAAGATGGTTCATTTGGTACCTTTGCCTAAGTTGCCTTCCTCTTCTGATTTGGTTCCGTTGTTTTTTCAGCATGTGGTTCGTTTGCATGGCATTCCGGAGAATATTGTGTCCGATAGAGGTTCCCAGTTTGTTTCTAGGTTTTGGCGGGCCTTTTGTGCTAAGCTGGGCATTGATTTGTCTTTTTCTTCCGCATTTCATCCTCAGACAAATGGCCAAACCGAGCGAACTAATCTGACTTTGGAAACTTATTTGAGATGCTTTGTGTCTGCTGATCAGGATGATTGGGTGGCTTTCCTGCCATTGGCCGAGTTTGCCCTTAATAATCGGGCTAGTTCTGCTACCTTGGTTTCGCCTTTTTTTTGTAATTTTGGTTTTCATCCTCGTTTTTCTTCAGGGCAGGTTGAGCCTTCTGATTGTCCTGGTGTGGATTCTGTGGTTGACAGGCTGCAGCAGATTTGGGCTCATGTGGTGGACAATTTGGTTTTGTCTCAGGAGGAAGCTAAACGTTTTGCTAACCGTCGTTGGTGTGTTGGTTCCCGGCTTCGGGTTGGGGATTTGGTCTGGTTGTCTTCCATCATGTTCCTATGAAGGTTTCTTCCCCTAAGTTCAAGCCTCGGTTTATTGGTCCTTATAGGATTTCTGAGATTATCAATCCAATGTCTTTTCGTTTGGCCCTTCCAGCCTCTTTTTCCATCCATAATGTGTTCCATAGATCTTTGTTGCGGAAGTATGTGGTGCCCGTTGTTCCCTCTGTTGATCCTCCGGCCCCGGTGTTGATTGATGGGGAGTTGGAGTATGTGGTTGAGAAGATTTTGGATTCTCGTTTTTCGAGGCGGAAGCTTCAGTATCTGGTCAAATGGAAGGGTTATGGCCAGGAGGATAATTCTTGGGTTGTTGCCTCCGATGTTCATGCTGATGATTTGGTTCGTGCCCTTCATTTGGCTCGTCCTGATCAGCCTGGGGGCTCTGGTGAGGGTTCGGTGACCCCTCCTCAAGGGGGGGTACTGTTGTGAATTCTGCTCTTGGGCTCCCTCCGGTGGTTATGAGTGGTAGTGCTGCTGTCTTTGGATCGCAGCATTTATCAGGTGTATCCATTTCTTGCAATTTGGGCTGGGCTATTTAGTCCTGCTTTATCCTTTAGTCAGTGCCAGTTGTCCATTGTTTTTGGAGGATTCACGTCCATTCCTGGTCTCTCCTGTTTTTGCTGTTCATTTCAACAAAGATAAGTTCTGGCTTTGTTTTTGCTGTCCACCTGCTGTGGACCTTATAGTTCTGTGCATTTTCATGTTTGTCTTGTCCAGCTTTGTCTGTGAAGGATTTTTTGCAGCCAAGCTGTGTCTCTGGAGATGCAGATATACCCTCCATGTCTTTAGTCAGATGTGGTGTTTTGTATTTTCTGTGGTGGATATTTTCTAGTGTTTTAATACTGACCGCATAGTACTCTGTCCTGTTCTTTCTTTTTAGCTAGAATGGTCTCCTATGCTAAATCCTGATTTCATGTCTGCGTATGTTATTTCCCTCTCCTCTCACAGTCAATATTTGTGGGGGGCTGTCTATCCTTTTGGGATTTTCTCTGAGGCAAGATAGTTTTCCCATTTCTGTCTTTAGGGGAAGTTACTTCTTAGGCTGTGTCGAGGGGTCTAGGGAGTGTTAGGTACCCCCCACGGCTACTTCTAGTTGCGCTGCTAAGTTCAGGGTTTGCGGTCAGTACAGGTACCACCTTCTCCACAGTACGTCTCATGCTGCTCCTAGGCCACCAGATCATAACAATGCTGTATTACTATCACCAGCCCCATATGCTGTATTACTATCACCAGCCCTATATGCTGTATTACTATCACCATCCCCATATGCTGTATTACTATCACAGCCCTATATGCTGTATTACTATCGCAGCCCTATATGCTGTATTACTATCACAACCCTATATGCTGTATTACTATCACCAGCCCTACATGCTGTATTACTATCACCAGCCCTATATGCTGTATTACTATCACAACCCTATATGTTGTATTACTATCACCAGCCCTATATGCTGTATTACTATCATCAGCCCCATATGCTGTATTACTATCACTAGCCCTATATGCTGTATTACTATCACAGCCCTATATGCTGTATTACTATCACCAGCCCTATATGCTGTATTACTATCACTAGCCCTATATGCTGTATTACTATCACAGCCCTATATGCTGTATTACTATCACCAGCCCTATATGCTGTATTACTATCACAGCCCTATATGCTGTATTACTATCACAGCCCTATATGCTGTATTACTATCACAGCCCTATATGCTGTATTACTATCACAACCCTATATGCTGTATTACTATCACAGCCCTATATGCTGTATTACTATCACCAGCCCTATAAGCTGTATTACTATCACAGCCCTATATGCTGTATTACTATCACAACCCTATATGCTGTATTACTATCACCAGCCCTATATGCTGTATTACTATCACCAGCCCAATATGCTGTATTACTATCACAGCCCTATATGCTGTATTACTATCACTAGCCCTATATGCTGTATTACTATCACCAGCCCTATATGCTGTATTACTATCATCAGCCCCATATGCTGTATTACTATCACCAGTCCTATATGCTGTATTACTATCACAGCCCTATATGGTGTATTACTATCACCAGCCCTATATGCTGTATTACTATCACAGCCCTAGATGCTGTATTACTATCACAACCCTATATGCTGTATTACTATCACAGCCCTATATGCTGTATTACTATCACAACCCTATATGCTGTATTACTATCACAGCCCTATATGCTGTATTACTATCACCAGCCCTATATGCTGTATTACTATCACAGCCCTATATGCTGTAATACTATCACAACCCTATAAGCTGTATTACTATCACAGCCCTATATGCTGTATTACTATCACCAGCCCTATATGCTGTATTACTATCACCAGCCCTATATGCTGTATTACTATCACAGCCCTATATGCTGTATTACTATCACTAGCCCTATATGCTGTATTACTATCACCAGCCCTATATGGTGTATTACTATCACAGCCCTATATGCTGTATTACTATCACCAGCCCTATATGCTGTATTACTATCACCAGCCCTATATGCTGTATTACTATCACAGCCCTATATGCTGTATTACTATCACCAGCCCTATATGCTGTATTACTATCACCAGCCCTATATGCTGTATTACTATCACCAGCCCTCTATGCTGTATTACTATCACAGCCCTATATGCTGTATTACTATCACAGCCCCATATGCTGTATTACTATCACCAACCCTATATGCTGTATTACTATCATCAGCCCTATATGCTGTATTAGTATCACAGCCCCATATGCTGTATTACTATCACAGCCCTATATGCTGTATTACTATCACCAGCGCTATATGCTGTATTACCATCACCAGCCCTATATGCTGTATTACTATCACCAGCCCTATATGCTGTATTACTATCACAGCCCTATACAGGGTCGGACTGGCCCACTGGAGAACCGGAGGATTCTCCGGTGGGCCCAGGCACTGACACCTGCTGGCATATTGGCCAGCAGCTGCCTATGGCCCCCACTGCTCCAGGGGCCCCCCAGCCAGTGGAGTGTCGATAATAGCGGCACACCCAGCTGCTATGTGGCCCCTGAATCAAGGGTGGCCCTTCTGGTGCCAGAGGGCAGCAGATGGACAGGAGACTATCCCCGCTGCTAAAGAGGAATGAATATTCACGCTTCCCCACGCCCCCATGGGCGTGGAGAGGCGTGAATACCATTTCACTTTAATGGCGGGCAGAGTTAGCCGCAGGCTGAGGCTAACACTGCCCACCGCTGCTGCTGAATGGGAGGCCCTGGAGGTGGGCACCTAAAGGGCTGCGATCCTTGGTTGCGATCCCTGCAGCTTGGGACCAGAGCGAAGCTGCAGGGATCCACATCGTCCTCCTTCCTGCCCGGCACTTCCTGTCTGAATCATAATAGCTGGATGATGTCATCATTCAGCGCGGCTGTTTCAGACAGAAAGATGCCGGGATGTGCTGCGGCTGCTGGGAACGTGCAGAGAGGTGAGTGGGTGCTGTGTGTGTGTGTGCCTGCATGTGTGCGTCTCTGCCTCCATGTGTGCAGCTGTGTGTGGGGGGAGAGGCAATGATGATGGTGCTGGAGGCAATGATGATGGTAGTGGTGGGGGCAATGATGATGATGGTGGTGGGGGCATTGATGATGGTGCTGGAAGAAATGATGAATTGATGATGGTGCTGGAGACAATGATGATGATGGTGCTGGAGGCAATGATGATGGTGCTGGATGCAATGATGATAGTGGTGGGGGCAATGATGATGGTGCTGGAGGCAATGATTATGATGGTGCTGGAGGCAATGATGATGATGGTGCTGGAGGCAATGATGATGGTGCTGGACGCAATGATGATGGTGCTGGAGGCAATGATGGTGATGGTGCTGGAGGCAATGATGATGGTGCTGGAGGCAATGATGATGGTGCTGGAGGCAATGATGATGATGGTGCTGGAGGCAATGATGATGATGGTGCTGGAGGCAATGATGATGGTGCTGGAGGCAATGATGATGGTGCTGGAGGCAATAATGATGGTGCTGGAGGCAATGATGATGGTGCTGGAGGCAATGATGATGATAGCGCTGGAGGCAATGATGATGATGGTGCTGGAGGCAATGATGATGATGGTGCTGGAGGCAATGATGATGATGGTGCTGGAGGCAATGATGATGGTGCTGGACGCAATGATGATGGTGCTGGAGGCAATGATGATGATGGTGCTGGAGGCAATGATGATGATGGTGCTGGAGGCAATGATGATGATGGTGCTGGAGGCAATGATGATGGTGCTGGAGGCAATGATGATGGTGCTGGAGGCAATGATGATGATAGGGCTGGAGGCAATGATGATGATGGTGCTGGAGGCAACGATGATGGTGCTGGAGGCAATGATGATGGTGCTGGAGGCAATGATGATGATGGTGCTGGAGGCAATGATGATGGTGCTGGAGGCAATGATGATGGTGCTGGAGGCAATGATGATGATGGTGCTGGAGGCAATGATGATGATGGTGCTGGAGGCAATGATGATGGTGCTGGAGGCAATGATGATGGTGCTGGAGGCAATGATGATGATAGTGCTGGAGGCAATGATTATAATGGTGCTGGAGGCAATGATGATGGTGCTGGAGGCAATGGTGATGGTGCTGGATGCAATGATGATGGTGGTGGGGGAAATGATGATGGTGCTGGAGGCAATGATGATGGTGGTGGGGGCAATGATGATGGTGCTGGAGGCAATGATGATGGTGGTGGGGGCAATGATGATGGTGGTGGGAGCAATGATGATGGTGCTGGAGGCAATGATGATGATGATGGTGGTGGGGGCAATGATGATGGTGCTTGAGGCAATGATGATGATGATGGTGGTGGGGGCAATGTTGATGGTGCTGGAGGCAATGATGATGATGTTGGTGGGGGCAATGATGATGATAGTGCTGGAGGCAATGATGATAATGGTGCTGGAGGCAATGATGATGGTGCTGGAGGCAATGATGATGGTGCTGGTGGCAATGATGATGATGATAGTGCTGGAGGCAATGATGATAATGGTGCTGGAGGCAATGATGATGGTGCTGGAGGCAATGATGATGGTGCTGGATACAATGATGATAGTGGTGGGGGCAATGATGATGGTGCTGGAGGCAATGATGATGGTGGTGGGGGCAATGATGATGGTGCTGGAGGCAATGATGATGGTGGTGGGGGCAATGATGATGGTGGTGGGAGCAATGATGATGGTGCTGGAGGCAATGATGATGATGATGGTGGTGGGGGCAATGATGATGGTGCTGGAGGCAATGATGATGATGATGGTGGTGGGGGCAATGATGATGGTGCTGGAGGCAATGATGATGATGATGGTGGTGGGGGCAATGATGATGGTGCTGGAGGCAATGATGATGATGGTGGTGGGGGCAATGATGATGGTGGGGAAGAAAGCAATGATGGTTGTGGTGTAAAGGACAAAGATGGTAGTGGTGGAAAGGACAATGGTGGTGGGGAAGGAGGCAATGATGGAGGTGGTAATGAGTACAATGGTGGAGGGGGAGAAAAATGATGATGGTGGAGGGGGCTGCATTATACCCTTTCAGGGGGGCTGCATTATACCCTATGAGGAGGCTATATTATAATTCTGTGGGGGCTGCATTATTCTCTGATGGGGCTACATCATACTATATGAGGGGAGCTGCATTATGTCCTATGAGGGAGCTACAGTATATTCTATGGGGGGTTGCATTATACTCTGAGGGGCTACATTATATTCTGTGGAGGGGCTGCATTATGCCAAATGAGGGAGCTGCATTATACCCTATGAGGGGGGCTGCATTATATTCCATGAGGGAGGCTACATTATATTCTATGAGGGATCTGCATTATATTCTATGGGGGGGGCTGCATTATATTCTGTGGGAGGCTACATTATATTCTATGAGGGGCGCTACTTTATATTATATGAGGGGGGCTACCCCAACCCCGGCTACATAATTAAGACATGTACTACCTTATATTATGCCCTGATATTAGCGTGTTTTACCGCACAATTGATGGTCTTGAATGTATTTCTATGTAGCTACATAGTGGGCCCCAAGAATGATTTTCTCTGGTGGGCCCAAGGTGCTCCAGTCCGACACTGGCCCTATATGCTGTATTACTATCCCCAGCCCTATATGCTGTATTAATGTCACCAGCCCTATATGCTGTATTACTATCACCAGCCTTATATGCTGTATTACTATCACCAGCCCCATATGCTGTATTACTATCACCAGCCCTATATGCTGTATTACTATCACCATCCCCATATGCTGTATTACTATCACAGCCCTATATGCTGTATTACTATCACCAGGCCTATATGCTGTATTACTATCACCAGCCCTATATGCTGTATTACTATCACCAGCCCTATATGCTGTATTACTATCACAGCCCTATATGCTGTATTACTATCACAGCCCTATATGCTGTATTACTATCACCAGCCCTATATGCTGTATTACTATCACCAGCCCTATATGCTGTATTACTATCACAGCCCTATATGCTGTATTACTATCACAGCCCTATATGCTGTATTACTATCACCAGCCCTATATGCTGTATTACTATCACCAGCCCTATATGCTGTATTACTATCACCAGCCCTATATGCTGTATTACTATCACCAGCCCCATATGCTGTATTACTATCATAGCCCTATATGCTGTATTACTATCACCAGCCCTATATGCTGTATTACTATCACCAGCCCTATATGCTGTATTACTATCACAGCCCTATATGCTGTATTACTATCACAGCCCTATATGCTGTATTACTATCACCAGCCCTATATGCTGTATTACTATCACCAGCCCTATATGCTGTATTACTATCACCAGCCCTATATGCTGTATTACTATCACTAGCCCTATATGCTGTATTACTATCACAGCCCTATATGCTGTATTACTATCACCAGCCCTATATGCTGTATTACTATCACCAGCCCTATATGCTGTATTACTATCACCAGCCCTATATGCTGTATTACTATCACCAGCCCTATATGCTGTATTACTATCACCAGCCCTATATGCTGTATTACTATCACCAGCCCTATATGCTGTATTACTATCACCAGCCCCATATGCTGTATTACTATCATAGCCCTATATGCTGTATTACTATCACCAGCCCTATATGCTGTATTACTATCACCAGCCCTATATGCTGTATTACTATCACAGCCCTATATGCTGTATTACTATCACAGCCCTATATGCTGTATTACTATCACCAGCCCTATATGCTGTATTACTATCACCAGCCCTATATGCTGTATTACTATCACCAGCCCTATATGCTGTATTACTATCACTAGCCCTATATGCTGTATTACTATCACAGCCCTATATGCTGTATTACTGTCACCAGCCCTATATGCTGTATTACTATCACCAGCCCTATATGCTGTATTACTATCACCAGCCCTATATGCTGTATTACTATCACCAGCCCTATATACTGTATTACTATCACCAGCCCTATATGCTGTATTACTATCACCAGCCCAGTAGACCTGCCATAGTGGTGGTTGCAGGCTTTGTAGCCTCACAATCTCTCTGACAATGTGAATTTCAGTGGGACAAATGGCTGATTATTAATAGTCTGTGCTGGATTCTTCCTTCCTGCCTTCATCCTGAGTCTTCGCAGTGTTGATGTGTAGATGCCCCAGCAATGCTCTGGGCAGAGGCACCACAGATCCAGTCAATTCATACCCTAACTGGAGTGTCCTCATAAGGAGGGAAAGGATGAGCAAATGCTGAGCTTTATACTGGGCATGTAACAGACTGGAGGAAATGCAGATAGAATCAGCTATCTAGATCCTGGATCTGTCCCATCTATTATCTATCTATCTATCGATCTATCTTTTCATCTTTTTCCGCTCTATCCACCTGTCATGTATGTTCTTTCCATCTCCAATCTATATATACTATATCTATTTCTTATCTCTTTCTTGAACTACTTTTTATATCTACACCTGTGTGTATACACCTCTCCATATTCTGCTTTCCACTTTCCAGTTAATTTTGATCTATTTATCTATCATCTATCTATCCACCTTTGTGAGCCATATCTTTCTTTTTTGTATATTTTTTCATTTATCCACCTATATATTTATCTTATCCATCCATGCTGTATCTCTTCTCTCTGTTCATCCACCAACGTTATTTATGTATCTAATTATATATACTATTTCTCTATTATCTAGCTATCATCTTTCTATCTATTATCTATATATTATCTATCTATTATATATCTATTATCTATCTATCATCTATCTATTATCTATCTATCATCTATCTATCTATTATCTATCTATTATCTATCATCTATCTGTCTATCTATCTATTATCTATTATCTCTCATCTATCTATCATCTATCTATCTAAATAAATTAGTAACTAGGGCCAGCACACCAAATAGTATAAAAAAGTGATGTTTTATTGGCCCATTGTGACACTATTTGGTGTGCTGGCCCTAGTTACTAATTTATCTGGATGGTTTGGTTCTTGCCAGGGAGGCTTTGCACTCTCATTGTTGTGATGCTGCTTTTTTTTCTTTCTTTCTTTCCATACACTATTCATACCTTGTCTTTCTTTTCTTTTTTCTATCTGTCCACCCTTGTAACTATATCTGTGTGTATCTCTATGTATATACTAATTAGGCATTCCACTACTACATCTATCGAGCTATCTATCTATTATCTATTTATCTATCATTTATTATCTATCTATCTATTATCTATCATCTATCTATTATCTATCTATAATCTATCTATGATCTATTTATCTATATATCTATTATCTATCTATCATCTATCTATTATCTATCTCTTATCTATCTATCTATCTTATCTATCTATCATCTATCTATCTATTATCTATTATATATCTTATCTATCTATCATCTATTATCTATCTATCTATTGTCTATTATCTATCTTTCTATCTATCTATCATCTATCTATTATCTATATATCATCTATTTATCTATCTGTCTCTCTGAATTCCATCTTATATCCAACCATCACATCCACCATTCCACTATTCTCTCTATATATGTTTTTTTCTATCCAGGTATTTATGCATATCTAATTATGTATATATCTGTGTATTTATCTATTTATCCTTGAGCCCCCAAACACCTTTTTAGACTGTTCTACTTGCTTATAACATGTTGAGCAGTGTTAACCAACATTGATGCTTTCAAGGTTTGAATTATTAAAGGGACAGAGGCTTCCTCCAGCCTGAGCCCATAAAGCCAGCGGTGCAGAGCATCGCCTCCTATGAGGAGCACTAGTACCGGGCTCTGCTCTCAGACCTCACATCATCCCAGCACTTTATTTCCCTGATAAGACGCAGGACCTTTCCTGAATAGGACGCAGGATCGTGCGGTCACCGGATTCCTTCCACCGATCCTGACTCTGGAATCTGAGAATCATCCTTATTAATCATCCATATCTCATTTTCTCATTTTTTACATTATTTTATTATTGGTGTAGGGGGCGATTGTGACATTTTATAGATTTAATCGTTTTTTCTGCGGTATAAAATAAGAGTTAAATATAGATTTGAGTTGATGTAATAGTTTTGTCTGCAGTATAAATAAGAGTTAAATTCCAGATTTCTTGTACTGATCCTGCTCTAAATTAAAAAAAAAAAAGAAGAAAAGATTCTGCATTTTCCAACTCCAAAAGCCATAAAAAAAAGTAAGAACTTTGCAGACACCTTTCTTGATTGGACCTTGGGTGATACTTGAAATTTTACATTTAATTTGCATTTCGTTCTTGGTGAATATTGAAGCCTTGATTTGAGGATTGAATTTTATTAGGACATCTGGACTGACAATATCAAATCAGACACCGGGCTCCCAGAGCAGGCGAAAAACTCAGACTTAATTAGAACGAAGTGCATTTAATTAGAGCCAATTAGAATATCTGAAATGATCTGATCGATTCTTATTTGTACAGGTTGGGAGTGTTTGTACTTTTTTTGGTCACACTGTCACGAGTTCTTGTATGAGGATTATGGAGACAGCCTTCTCCTAGTCTCGCCCTCTTGTTTCTCATGACCCTGCTGTTATATCCTAAGCAATCTTCAATACCTGGGATTTATGTCACTGTCCCATCTAGTATTATCAGTGGGATAATAAAGCCCAGAATTGTATCAGTGATCAAAGGCTGAATGTTTACAAATAACACAATATTTCATCCAGCAATAAAATGATGTATCAATTGCTCGAAAAGAACTTTGCATTGTAGAACCCTAATGACAACCAACTAGATGTATCCAGGAGGAAAGAAGAAGCCGAGACAACAGAACACGAGCAAATGTCGGAACAGATTAAACAATAAACACGGATTTTTATTTCCTGGAAAGGGTTTATGTATAGTGATTTTATCCCGGGGTCTCTTGGCCGAATCTTTTAGTTGTAATGACCTTGTTTCGCCCGAGGGGGCGCTGCTCATCACACTTTCACCTTATTTTATTCCGTCTTCCAGATATTGTTGTACAGAGGAGTGTGGTTGTCCTGCCAATCTCCGGTCCATTAATGTCTGTAATTCTTCACATTACTCTGAATAATGGAAATATCTATCTATCTATCTATCTATCTATCTATCTATCTATCTATCTATTATCTATCTATCTATCTATCTATTAATCTATCTATGTATCTATCTACTGTATCTATCTATCTATCTATCTAGCTATCTATCTGTTATCTAATATCTATCTTTTATCTATCTATCTATGTATCTATCTACTGTATCTATCTATCTGTTATCTAATATCTATCTATCTATCCATCTATTTTCTATCTATCTATTTTCTATTAATCTATCTATCTATCTATCTATCTGTTATCTAATATCTATCTATTAATCTGTCATCTGTCTATGATCTATCTATGTATTATCTATCTATCTATCTATTATCTATGTATCTATTATCTATCTATCTATCTATCTATTATCTATCTATCTATCTATCTATCTATTATCTATCTATCTATATATCTATTATCTATCTATCATCTATCTATCATCCATTTATTATCTATTATCTATCTATCACCTATCTATTAATCTATCTATTATCTATCTATCTATCTATCTATCTACTCTATCTATTATCTATCTATCTATCTATCTATATATCTATTATCTATCTATCACCTATCTAGCTATCTATTATCTAGCTACTGTATCTATCTAGCAATCTGTGTATCTATTATCATTATTATTATTATCATATAACTATAGCTCTCTATCTTTCGATTTATCTTTTTTTTCCAGTTTTTCACCCTGACCCCTGCTATTCTTCTGCACTTTGCAGCATATTAAAAATGCATATAAAACCATGTGAAAAGGATAGATTTATCAATAAATTTCTGTCCCCAGTTTTAGATAAATGTTGCTTCCTGTTCCTCTAGTCACTGCACCCATATCATACTAAAATGATGATGATTATGATCATAATAATAATATTATTAGATCCAGAAGTTATAAAGTGAAGATATATAGCAGATCCAGGATTAATCCCTGACTCAGAAATTAATTTTGCCATGTAAATAGTGAAGTCCATCAAGATCGTGACTATATCTAGAGAGAGAGAGAGAGAGAGAGAGAGAGAGAGAGAGAGAGAGAGAGAGTGTGTGTGTGTGTGTGTGTGTGTGTGTGTGTGTGTGTGTGTGTGTGTGTGTGTGTGTGTGTGTGTGTGTGTGTGTGTGTGTGCATTTCTATGCAGTAAAGTCCATGTATATATATTCGATTTCTTGCACATGTTACAGTTATATGAGCATATAAAAATTATACAAGAAATATATTTATATATCTACATATATACAGATATATATATTTTTGCGCAGTTGTTACATGTACAGTATATGCTCATATAACTATATGTAGTAACTGTGCAAGAAATCGAATATACTGTATATACATGGACTTTACTGTACATGTGTGTATATATATATAGCACATGAAGGGTTAACAAGGGCCATTGCGGTTTTTGCCCCGTTCCTGGCGCACTGCACCTTGTGAATGAGCCCCTAGTGCGGGGCAGGTGGGCACAGACCCCACCAGGCCTCCTGACCAAGTGGTCAAACACTACACTTCGCAGCGAATACCGCAGGAGACTGAGAGGTGGAGCGAGTTTTTCATTTCCCAAATTGTTGCTCATCTGTTCATATTATGCGACAATATTCATTTACCGGGGAATCGAGCTGCTTCCAGACAGAATTTTTTTTTTACAGAAATGTGGATCTTTTCTCCAGTTTGCCCGCAGATGATTCCTATTTGCTCTTCTGTCCATCCCCTGGTGGATAATGAATATACTATATACCTATATGTGTGCCCCATTATATACATTACACACAGGAGCAGGAGCGATATAATAATGCCAAGGAAAACACTCTGATGACCCCCCAAGTATTTTTGCATTATACTCTCTATTAACCTTTTCATTACCGGTGGGGGCTTCTTGTCTGCAATTGAGATCATTTCTCCCGGGGTCTTCAGACAAGAAAATCCAGCTTCCCCCCCTCTAATAACATAATAGACGATTAATGAAGGAGCCAGAGTGAAAACTTCTGATCCTATTAGTGGGAGGTAGACTAAGAATGGGGCTCCTGTCCCTTTAAGGTCACTGCATGCTCCGGTATGGACAGCTGGCCAATGGACATGTGAGTGACTGCAGCCTGACATCTGGGAGCCGCCGGTGGGCGCCACGCGAGTCGCTTCATGTGGCTATTTAGATGCAAATTTGTGGGGGATCATTGAAGCCTCAGCCCTGGAACTGCGCACAATGGAGGCAGCGAGCAGTGCCGGAGCAGCAGCCTCCGCTCCCTGAACAGCAGCCTCTGCCCCCGCACAGCAGCCTCTGCCCCCCGCACAGCAGCCTCTGCCCCCCGCACAGCAGCCTCTGCTCCCCGCACAGCAGCCTCTGCCCCCCGCACAGCAGCCTCTGCCCCCCGCACAGCAGCCTCTGCCCCCCGCACAGCAGCCTCTGCCCCCCGCACAGCAGCCTCTGCCCCCCGCACAGCACCATCTGCCTCCCGCACAGCAGCCTCTGCCCCCCGCACAGCAGCCTCTGCCCCCCGCACAGCAGCCTCTGCCCCCCGCACAGCAGCCTCTGCCCCCCGCACAGCAGCCTCTGCCCCCCGCACAGCAGCCTCTGCCCCCCGCACAGCAGCCTCTGCTCCCCGCACAGCAGCCTCTGCCCCCGCACAGCAGCCTCTGCCCCCCGCACAGCAGCCTCTGCCCCCCGCACAGCAGCCTCTGCCCCCCGCACAGCAGCCTCTGCCCCCCGCACAGCACCATCTGCCTCCCGCACAGCAGCCTCTGCTCCCCGCACAGCAGCCTCTGCCCCCCGCACAGCAGCCTCTGCCCCCCGCACAGCAGCCTCTGCCCCCCGCACAGCAGCCTCTGCTCCCCGCACAGCAGCCTCTGCCCCCCACACAGCACCATCTGCCTCCCGCACAGCAGCCTCTGCCCCCCGCACAGCAGCCTCTGCCCCCCGCACAGCAGCCTCCGCTCCCGGAACAACAGCCTCTGCCCCCCGCACAGCAGCCTCTGCCCCCCGCACAGCACCATCTGCCTCCCGCACAGCAGTCTCTGCCCCCCGCACAGCAGCCTCCGCTCCCGGAACAACAGCCTCTGCCCCCCGCACAGCAGCCTCTGCCCCCCGCACAGCAGCCTCTGCTCCCCGCACAGCAGCCTCCGCTCCCGGAACAACAGCCTCTGCCCCCCGCACAGCAGCCTCTGCCCCCCGCACAGCACCATCTGCCTCCCGCACAGCAGCCTCTGCCCCCCGCACAGCACCATCTGCCTCCCGCACAGCAGCCTCCGCTCCCGGAACAACAGCCTCTGCCCCCCGCACAGCAGCCTCTGCCCCCCGCACAGCAGCCTCTGCCCCCCGCACAGCAGCCTCCGCTCCCGGAACAACAGCCTCTGCCCCCCGCACAGCAGCCTCTGCCCCCCGCACAGCAGCCTCTGCTCCCCGCACAGCAGCCTCTGCCCCCCACACAGCACCATCTGCCTCCCGCACAGCAGCCTCTGCCCCCCGCACAGCAGCCTCTGCCCCCCGCACAGCAGCCTCTGCCCCCCACACAGCACCATCTGCCTCCCGCACAGCAGCCTCTGCTCCCCGCACAGCAGCCTCTGCCCCCCGCACAGCAGATTCTGCCCCCCGCACAGCAACCTCTGCGCCCCGCACAGCAGCCTCTGCTCCCCGCACAGCAGCCTCTGCCCCCCGCACAGCAGCCTCTGCTCCCCGCACAGCAGCCTCTGCCCCCCACACAGCACCATCTGCCTCCCGCACAGCAGCCTCTGCCCCCCGCACAGCAGCCTCTGCCCCCCGCACAGCAGCCTCCGCTCCCGGAACAACAGCCTCTGCCCCCCGCACAGCAGCCTCTGCCCCCCGCACAGCACCATCTGCCTCCCGCACAGCAGTCTCTGCCCCCCGCACAGCACCATCTGCCTCCCGCACAGCAGCCTCCGCTCCCGGAACAACAGCCTCTGCCCCCCGCACAGCAGCCTCTGCCCCCCGCACAGCAGCCTCTGCTCCCCGCACAGCAGCCTCCGCTCCCGGAACAACAGCCTCTGCCCCCCGCACAGCAGCCTCTGCCCCCCGCACAGCACCATCTGCCTCCCGCACAGCAGCCTCTGCCCCCCGCACAGCACCATCTGCCTCCCGCACAGCAGCCTCCGCTCCCGGAACAACAGCCTCTGCCCCCCGCACAGCAGCCTCTGCCCCCCGCACAGCAGCCTCTGCCCCCCGCACAGCAGCCTCTGCCCCCCGCACAGCAGCCTCCGCTCCCGGAACAACAGCCTCTGCCCCCCGCACAGCAGCCTCTGCCCCCCGCACAGCAGCCTCTGCTCCCCGCACAGCAGCCTCTGCCCCCCACACAGCACCATCTGCCTCCCGCACAGCAGCCTCTGCCCCCCGCACAGCAGCCTCTGCCCCCCGCACAGCAGCTTCTGCCCCCCGCACAGCAACCTCTGCGCCCCGCACAGCAGCCTCTGCCCCCGCACAGCAGCCTCTGCCCCCCGCACAGCAGCCTCTGCCCCCCGCACAGCAGCCTCTGCCCCCCACACAGCACCATCTGCCTCCCGCACAGCAGCCTCTGCTCCCCGCACAGCAGCCTATGCCCCCCGCACAGCAGCTTCTGCCCCCCGCACAGCAACCTCTGCGCCCCGCACAGCAGCCTCTGCCCCCGCACAGCAGCCTCTGCCCCCCGCACAGCAGCCTCTGCCCCCCGCACAGCAGCCTCTGCCCCCCGCACAGCAGCCTCTGCCCCCCACACAGCACCATCTGCCTCCCGCACAGCAGCCTCTGCTCCCCGCACAGCAGCCTCTGCTCCCCGCACAGCAGCCTCTGCCCCCCGCACAGCAGCCTCTGCTCCCCGCACAGCAGCCTCTGCCCCCCACACAGCACCATCTGCCTCCCGCACAGCAGCCTCTGCCCCCGCACAGCAGCCTCTGCCCCCCGCACAGCAGCCTCCGCTCCCGGAACAACAGCCTCTGCCCCCCGCACAGCAGCCTCTGCCCCCCGCACAGCACCATCTGCCTCCCGCACAGCAGCCTCTGCCCCCCGCACAGCAGCCTCTGCCCCCCGCACAGCAGCCTCTGCTCCCCGCACAGCAGCCTCCGCTCCCGGAACAACAGCCTCTGCCCCCCGCACAGCAGCCTCTGCCCCCCGCACAGCACCATCTGCCTCCCGCACAGCAGCCTCTGCCCCCCGCACAGCACCATCTGCCTCCCGCACAGCAGCCTCCGCTCCCGGAACAACAGCCTCTGCCCCCCGCACAGCAGCCTCTGCCCCCCGCACAGCAGCCTCTGCCCCCCGCACAGCAGCCTCTGCCCCCCGCACAGCAGCCTCCGCTCCCGGAACAACAGCCTCTGCCCCCCGCACAGCAGCCTCTGCCCCCCGCACTGCAGCCTCTGCTCCCCGCACAGCAGCCGATGCCCCCCACACAGCACCATCTGCCTCCCGCACAGCAGCCTCTGCCCCCTGCACAGCAGCCTCTGCCCCCCGCACAGCAGCCTCCGCTCCCGGAACAACAGCCTCTGCCCCCCGCACAGCAGCCTCTGCCCCCCGCACAGCACCATCTGCCTCCCGCACAGCAGCCTCTGCCCCCCGCACAGCACCATCTGCCTCCCGCACAGCAGCCTCTGCCCCCCGCACAGCAGCCTCTGCTCCCCGCACAGCAGCCTCTGCCCCCCGCACAGCAGCCTCTGCCCCCCCGCACAGCAGCCTCTGCTCCCCGCACAGCAGCCTCTGCCCCCCGCACAGCAGCCTCTGCCCCCCGCACAGCACCCTCTGCCTCCCGCACAGCAGCCTCTGCTTCCCGCACAGCACCATCTGCCTCCCGCACAGCAGCCTCTGCCCCCGCACAGAAGCCTCTGCCTCCCACACAGCAGCCTCTGCCTCCCGCACAGCAGCCTCTGCCCCCCGCACAGCAGCCTCTGCTCCCCGCACAGCAGCCTCTGCCCCCCGCACAGCACCATCTGCCTCCCGCACAGCAGCCTCTGCCCCCCGCACAGCAGCCTCTGCCCCCCGCACAGCAGCCTCTGCTCCCCGCACAGCAGCCTCTGCCCCCCGCACAGCAGCCTCTGCTCCCCGCACAGCAGCCTCTGCTCCCCGCACAGCAGCCTCTGCCCCCCGCACAGCAGCCTCTGCCCCCAGCACAGCACCCTCTGCCTCCCGCACAGCACCCTCTGCCTCCCGCACAGCAGCCTCTGCCCCCGCACAGCAGCCTCTGCCCCCCGCACAGCAGCCTCTGCTCCCCGCACAGCAGCCTCTGCCCCCCACACAGCACCATCTGCCTCCCGCACAGCAGCCTCTGCCCCCGCACAGCAGCCTCTGCCCCCCGCACAGCAGCCTCCGCTCCCGGAACAACAGCCTCTGCCCCCCGCACAGCAGCCTCTGCCCCCCGCACAGCACCATCTGCCTCCCGCACAGCAGCCTCTGCCCCCCGCACAGCAGCCTCTGCCCCCCGCACAGCAGCCTCTGCTCCCCGCACAGCAGCCTCCGCTCCCGGAACAACAGCCTCTGCCCCCCGCACAGCAGCCTCTGCCCCCCGCACAGCACCATCTGCCTCCCGCACAGCAGCCTCTGCCCCCCGCACAGCACCATCTGCCTCCCGCACAGCAGCCTCCGCTCCCGGAACAACAGCCTCTGCCCCCCGCACAGCAGCCTCTGCCCCCCGCACAGCAGCCTCTGCCCCCCGCACAGCAGCCTCTGCCCCCCGCACAGCAGCCTCCGCTCCCGGAACAACAGCCTCTGCCCCCCGCACAGCAGCCTCTGCCCCCCGCACTGCAGCCTCTGCTCCCCGCACAGCAGCCTCTGCCCCCCACACAGCACCATCTGCCTCCCGCACAGCAGCCTCTGCCCCCTGCACAGCAGCCTCTGCCCCCCGCACAGCAGCCTCCGCTCCCGGAACAACAGCCTCTGCCCCCCGCACAGCAGCCTCTGCCCCCCGCACAGCACCATCTGCCTCCCGCACAGCAGCCTCTGCCCCCCGCACAGCACCATCTGCCTCCCGCACAGCAGCCTCTGCCCCCCGCACAGCAGCCTCTGCCCCCCGCACAGCAGCCTCTGCTCCCCGCACAGCAGCCTCTGCCCCCCGCACAGCAGCCTCTGCCCCCCCGCACAGCAGCCTCTGCTCCCCGCACAGCAGCCTCTGCCCCCCGCACAGCAGCCTCTGCCCCCCGCACAGCACCCTCTGCCTCCCGCACAGCAGCCTCTGCTTCCCGCACAGCACCATCTGCCTCCCGCACAGCAGCCTCTGCCCCCGCACAGAAGCCTCTGCCTCCCACACAGCAGCCTCTGCCTCCCGCACAGCAGCCTCTGCCCCCCGCACAGCAGCCTCTGCTCCCCGCACAGCAGCCTCTGCCCCCCGCACAGCACCATCTGCCTCCCGCACAGCAGCCTCTGCCCCCCGCACAGCAGCCTCTGCCCCCCGCACAGCAGCCTCTGCTCCCCGCACAGCAGCCTCTGCCCCCCGCACAGCAGCCTCTGCTCCCCGCACAGCAGCCTCTGCTCCCCGCACAGCAGCCTCTGCCCCCCGCACAGCAGCCTCTGCCCCCAGCACAGCACCCTCTGCCTCCCGCACAGCACCCTCTGCCTCCCGCACAGCAGCCTCTGCCCCCGCACAGAAGCCTCTGCCTCCCGCACAGCAGCCTCTGCCTCCCGCACAGCAGCCTCTGCCCCCCGCACAGCAGCCTCTGCTCCCCGCACAGCAGCCTCTGCTCCCCGCACAGCAGCCTCTGCCCCCCGCACAGCAGCCTCTGCCCCGGCACAGCAGCCTCTGCCCCCCGCACAGCACCCTCTGCCTCCCGCACAGCAGCCTCTGCCCCCCGCACAGCAGCCTCTGCCCCCCGCACAGCACCCTCTGCCTCCCACACAGCAGCCTCTGCCTCCCGCACAGCACCCTCTGCCTCCCGCACAGCAGCCTCTGCCCCCGCACAGAAGCCTCTGCCTCCCGCACAGCAGCCTCTGCCCCCCGCACAGCAGCCTCTGCCCCCCGCACAGCAGCCTCTGCTCCCCGCACAGCAGCGTCTGCCCCCGCACAGCAGCCTCTGCCCCCCGCACAGCAGCCTCTGCCCCCCGCACAGCAGCCTCTGCCCCCGCACAGCAGCCTCTGCCCCCGCACAGCAGCCTCTGCCTCCCACACAGCAGCCTCTGCCCCCCGCACAGCAGCCTCTGCTCCCCGCACAGCAGCCTCTGCTCCCCGCACAGCAGCCTCTGCCCCCGCACAGCAGCCTCTGCCCCCCGCACAGCAGCCTCTGCCCCCCGCACAGCAGCCTCTGCCCCCCGCACAGCAGCCCCTGTGCCCCGCACAGCAGCCCCTGCCCCCCGCACAGCAGCCCCTGCTCCCCGCACAGCAGCCTCTGCCCCCCGCACAGCAGCTTCTGCCCCCACACAGCAGACCCTGCTCCCCGCACAGCAGCCTCTGCCCACCGCACAGCAGCCTCTGCTCCCCACACAGCAGCCTCTGCCTCCCACACAGCAGCCTCTGCCCCCGGAGAGCAGGCTCTGCTCCCCCCCAAACAGCAGCCTCTCTCCCTGCACAGCAGCCTCTGCAACCCGCACAGCAGCCTCTGCTCCTCACACAGCAGCCCCTGCTCCCTGCACAGCAGCCTCTGCCCCCCGCACAGCAGCCGCTGCCCCCTGCACAGCAGCCACTGCCCCCCGAACAGCAGCCCCTGCTCCCCCGCACAGCAGCCCCTGCTCCCCCCGCACAAAAGCCCCTGCTCCGCGCACAGCAGCCCCTGCCCCCCGCACAGCAGCCCCTGCTCCCCGCACAGCAGCCTCTGCCCCACGCACAGGAGCCTCTGCCCCCCCGCACAGCAGCCCCTGCTTCCCGCACAGCAGCCTCTGCCCCCCACACAGCAGCCCCTGCTCCTAGCACAGCATCCCCTGATCCCAGCACAGCAACCTCGGCTACCCGCGCAGCAGCCCCTGCTCCCCGCACAGCGGCCTCTGCCCCTGAACAGCAGCCTCTGTCCCCCGCACAGCAGCCCCTGCCCCCCGCACAGCAGCCTCTGCCCCTCGCAGAGCAGCCTCTGCCCCCACACAGCAGCCCCTGCTCCCCGCACAGCAGCCCCTGCCCCAGCACAGCAGCCTCTGCCCATGCACAGCAGACTCTGCTCCCCGCACAGATAGCCCCTGCTCCCCGCACAGCAGCCTCTGCCCCCCGCACAGCAGCTTCTGCCCTCTGCACAGCAGCCTCTGCCCCCCGCACAGCAACCCCTGCTTTCCGCAGCCTCTGCTCCCCGCACAGCAGCCCCGGCCCCCGCACAGCAGCCCATGCTCCACGCACAGCAGCCCATGCTCCCCGCACAGCAGCCCCTGCTCCAAACACAGCAGCCTCTGCTCCCCGCACAGCAGCCTCTGCCCCCCGCACAGCAGCCCCTGCTCCCCGCACAGCAGCCTCTGCCCCCGCACAGCAGCCCCTGCTCCCCGCACAGCAGCCTCTGCTCCCCACACAGCAGCCTCTGCCCCCGCACAGCAGCCCCTGCTCCCCGCACAGCAGCCTCTGCTCCCCACACAGCAGCCTCTGCCCCCCGCACAGCAGCCTCTGCCCCCAAACAACTAGTCAGGATTGTTTTTTCCAAGGGAAAAACATTTTTTTTTACCTGGCTGATAACAGAGTGCAACAACCAGACATATGCACAACCAATATTCCCTGGTGACTAATACGTTTTCTCAAACTTCAGCGCTAAAGTCTTCAGTCCACACTGATGTGATCAATGAGTAGACCCATAATAATATTGCAGCCCAAAATGGAAATATATACATACAGTATATAGTAACTAAACGTATCTCTTCCAGAGTTAGTATATATATACAGTATATACACACCCAGTGTCGGACTAGGGTGCCAAGGGCCCACCAGTAACACTGACTTTGGGGGCCCACTTGCATACAAATATTACACTACCTTCGTTCACAAATTTAGCTATATCTCTATGTAATAATACATTGGGTAGTTTTATTAATGAATGATGAGATGTTGCTTTTTTTCTATAAAGAATCAATTGATTTACGCCAAGTACTGCCCACACAGTGGGATTGAGGGCCCAGATCTGCACAGGGGCCCACCGGGGGATTCCCCTGTTACCCTGTGGGCTAGTCCAAGCCTGTACACACCTGTATATTCACGGAGGACACACTATGTACATCCTGTACAGTCTGATGTCATCATGGTTACAGTCGCCTGAGCCTCCTATAGCCCCAGTCTATATGGTCCTCTGAGGTCTCTGTAGCTCCAGTGCACACTGTGTATATGTTTTCCATAATTATCCGGGATCACTGTGTCACTGATGAATGTGTCATAAAAGCTCACTACAACTCAAGCAAATATATATAATATATAGTCCTCTGAAGGCATTGGAAGTTTAGTACATATATATATTTATGTGAGGTCACTGTATAGTTCCAGTCCATGCATACAGTTCTCTGTGTTCACTATAGCCCCAGTACATGTACACAGTCCTATGTTTCCACTATAGCTCCAGTACATCTATACAATCCTATGTGGTCACTATAGCCCCAATACATATCTACAATCTTATGTGGCCACTATAGCACCAGTACATATAGCCCCAATACATGTATATAGTCCTATGTGCTCACTATAGCCCCAGTACATATATACAGTCCTATGTCGCCACTATAACCCCAATACATATATACAATCCTATGTGATCACTATATCCGCAGTGCATGGATACAGTTCTATGTGGCCACTATAGCCCCAATACATATCTACAATCCGATGTGGCCACTATAGCGCCAAAACATATATACAGCCCTATGTCTCCACTATAGCGCCAAAACATATATACAGCCCTATGTCTCCACTATAGCTCCAATACATACAGTGGGGCAAAAAAGTATTTAGTCAGTCAGCAATAGTGCAAGTTCCACCACTTAAAAAGATGAGAGGCGTCTGTAATTTACATCATAGGTAGACCTCAACTATGGGAGACAAACTGAGAAAAAAAAAATCCAGAAAATCACATAGTCTGTTTTTTTTATCATTTTTTTTGCATATTATGGTGGAAAATAAGTATTTGGTCAGAAACAAACAATCAAGATTTCTGGCTCTCACAGACCTGTAACTTCTTCTTTAAGAGTCTCCTCTTTCCTCCACTCATTACCTGTAGTAATGGCACCTGTTTAAACTTGTTATCAGTATAAAAAGACACCTGTGCACACCCTCAAACAGTCTGACTCCAAACTCCACTATGGTGAAGACCAAAGAGCTGTCAAAGGACATTAGAAACAAAATTGTAGCCCTGCACCAGGCTGGGAAGACTGAATCTGCAATAGCCAACCAGCTTGGAGTGAAGAAATCAACAGTGGGAGCAATAATTAGAAAATGGAAGACATACAAGACCACTGATAATCTCCCTCGATCTGGGGCTCCACGCAAAATCCCACCCCGTGGGGTCAGAATGATCACAAGAACGGTGAGCAAAAATCCCAGAACCACGCGGGGGGACCTAGTGAATGAACTGCAGAGAGCTGGGACCAATGTAACAAGGCCTACCATAAGTAACACACTACGCCACCATGGACTCAGATCCTGCAGTGCCAGTCGTGTCCCACTGCTTAAGCCAGTACATGTCCGGGCCCGTCTGAAGTTTGCTAGAGAGCATTTGGATGATCCAGAGGAGTTTTGGGAGAATGTCCTATGATCTGATGAAACCAAACTGGAACTGTTTGGTAGAAACACAACTTGTCGTGTTTGGAGGAAAAAGAATACTGAGTTGCATCCATCAAACACCATACCTACTGTAAAGCATGGTGGTGGAAACATCATGCTTTGGGGCTGTTTCTCTGCAAAGGGGCCAGGACGACTGATCTGGCTACATAAAAGAATGAATGGGGCCATGTATCGTGAGATTTTGAGTGCAAACCTCCTTCCATCAGCAAGGGCATTGAAGATGAAACGTGGCTGGGTCTTTCAACATGACAATGATCCAAAGCACACCGCCATGGCAACGAAGGAGTGGCTTCGTAAGAAGCATTTCAAGGTCCTGGAGTGGACTAGCCAGTCTCCAGATCTCAACCCTATAGAAAACCTTTGGAGGGAGTTGAAGGTCCGTGTTGCCAAGTGAAAAGCCAAAAACATCACTGCTCTAGAGGAGATCTGCATGGAGGAATGGGCCAACATACCAACAACAGTGTGTGGCAACCTTGTGAAGACTTACAGAAAACGTTTGACCTCTGTCATTGCCAGCAAAGGATATATTACAAAGTATTGAGATGAAATTTTGTTTCTGACCAAATACTTATTTTCCACCATAATATGCAAATAAAATGTTAAAAAAACAGACAATGTGATTTTCTGGATTTTTTTTTCTCAGTTTGTCTCCCATAGTTGAGGTCTACCTATGTTGTAAATTACAGACGCCTCTCATCTTTTTAAGTGGTGGAACTTGCACTATTGCTGACTGACTAAATACTTTTTTGCCCCACTGTATATACAATCCTATGTGGACACTATAGTGCCAGTACATATATACGGTCCTATGTGGTCACTACAGCCCCAGCACATATATACAGTTCTATTTGGTCCCTACAGCTCCAATACATATATACAGTACTATGTGGACACTATAGCTCCAGTACATATATACAGTCCTTTGTGGTCACTATAGCTCCAGTACATACAGTACAGACCAAAAGTTTGGACACACCTCATTTAAAGGTTTTTCTGTATTTTCATGACTATTAAAATTGTACATTCACACTGAAGGCATCAAAACTATGAATTAACACATGTGGAATTATATACTTAACAAAAAAGTGTGAAACAACTGAAATTATGTCTTATATTCTAGGTTCTTCAAAGTAGCCACCTTTTGCTTTGATGACTGCTTTGCACACTCTTGGCATTCTCTTGATGAGCTTCAAGAGGTAGTCACCGGGAATGGTCTTCCAACAATCTTGAAGGAGTTCCCAGAGATGCTTAGCACTTGTTGGCCCTTTTGCCTTCACTCTGTGGTCCAGCTCACCCCAAACCATCTCGATTGGGTCCATGTCTGGCATAGCACCCTATCACTCTGCTTCTTGGTCAAATAGCCCTTACACAGCCTGGAGGTGTGTTTGGGGTCATTGTCCTGTTGAAAATTAAATGATGGTACAACTAAACGCAAACCGGATGGAATAGCATGCCGCTGCAAGATGCTGTGGTAGCCATGCTGGTTCAGTATGCCTTCAATTTTGAATAAATCCACAACAGTGTCACCAGCAAAGCACCCCCACACCATCACACCTCCTCCTCCATGCTTCACAGTGGGAACCAGACATGTAGAGTCCATCCGTTCACCTTTTCTGTGTTGCACAAAGACACGGTGGTTGGAACCAAAGATCTCAAATTTGGACTCATCAGACCAAAGCACAGATTTCCACTGGTCTAATGTCCATTCCTTGTGTTCTTTAGCCCAAACAAGTCTCTTCTGCTTGTTGCCTGTCCTTAGCAGTGGTTTCCTAGCAGCTATTTTACCATGAAGGCCTGCTGCACAAAGTCTCCTCTTAACAGTTGTTGTAGAGATGTGTCTGCTGCTAGAACTCTGTGTGGCATTGACCTGGTCTCTAATCTGAGCTGCTGTTAACCTGCGATTTCTGAGGCTGGTGACTCGGATAAGCTTATGCTCAGAAGCAGAGGTGACTCTTGGTCTTTCTTTCCTGGGGTGGTCCTCATGTGAGCCAGTTTCTTTGTAGCGCTTGATGGTTTTTCCCACTGCACTTGGGGACACTGTCAAAGTTTTCCCAATTTTTCGGACTGACTGACCTTCATTTCTTAAAGTAATGATGGCCACTCGTTTTTCTTTACTTAGCTGCTTTTTTCTTGCCATAATACAAATTCTAACTGTCTATTCAGTAGGACTATCAGCTGTGTATCCACCAGACTTCTGCACAACACAACTGATGGTCCCAACACCATTTATAAGGCAAGAAATCACACTTATTAAACCTGACAGGGCACACCTGTGAAGTGAAGACCATCCCCGGTGACTACCTCTTCAAGCTCATCAAGAGAATGCCAAGAATGTGCAAAGCAGTCATCAAAGCAAAAGGTGGCTACTTTGAAGAACCTAGAATATAAGACATATTTTCAGTTGTTTCACACTTTTTTGTTAAGTATATAATTCCACATGTGTTAATTCATAGTTTTGATGCCTTGAGTGTGAATGTATAATTTTAATAGTCATGAAAATACAGAAAAATCTTTAAATGAGAAGGTGTGTCCAAATTTTTTCTCTGTACTGTATATACACTACTATGTGACCACTACATTTAAATAATATGAACAGAGCCACATGCAAGTCCAAGGGCAGACAGAAAAGACTCCCAGGCAATACATATATAATCAGAAAAGGAGTCACCAAACTGCCATTAAAGGTATATAAAAATCCATCATTTATTAATAAACATAACAGTAAAATACTAAGATGACATACAGAAAACTCTAAGTCAAAATCGGGTAATAACGTGAATAACGGACATAGGTAACAGGCACCAAGTACCACACCTAGAGTCTACGACTAGAGGTCACAGGTTCGCTAACCAAGTTCTCCCATACATGGTAACACATAGACGATCCCTATGAAAAGTGTAAATCTACAGCGGTATATAGGACTGGACCTCACCCATATTAGTCGTGGTGTGTATATGGTAGCGCCAGAGTTTTCTGTATGTCATCTTAGTATTTTACTGTTATGTTTATTAATAAATGATGGATTTTTATATACCTTTAATGGCAGTTTGGTGACTCCTTCTCTGATTATATATACAGTATATGTGACCACTACAGCCTGAGTAAATGAATACAGTCCTGTGGCCACTATAGCCCCAGTACATATATACAGCCGTATGTCTCCAGTGGTTCCTATAGCTCCAATACATATGTACAGTACTATGTGGACACTGAAGCCCCAGTACATATATACTGTTCTATGTGGCCCCTATAGCTCTGGTACATATATATAGCCATATGTGGCCACTATAGCTCCAGAAGATGTATACAGTCCTGGGTGATCACTATAGCCCTAGTACATATATACAGTTTTATGTGGCCACTATAGCTCCAGTATATTTATACAGTCCTATGTGGCAACTATAGCTCCATTACATATATACAGTCCTATTTGGCCAATGTAGCCCCAGAACATATATACAGTCCTACGTGGTCACTATAACTCCAGTTCATGTATACTGTCCTATGTGGCCACTATAGCTGCAGTACATAGATATAGTCCTATGTGGCCACTATAGCCTCAGTACATATATACAGTCCTATATAATCACTATAGCATCAGTACATTTATACAGTTCTATGTCTCCACTATAGCCCCAGTACATATATACAGTCCTATGTGGTCACTATAGCCTCAGTACATATATACAGTCCTATATAATCACTATAGCATCAGTACATTTATACAGTTCTATGTCTCCACTATAGCCCCAGTACATATATACAGTCCTATGTGGTCACTATAGCCTCAGTACATATATACAGTCCTATATAATCACTATAGCATCAGTACATTTATACAGTTCTATGTCTCCACTATAGCCCCAGTACATATATACAGTCCTATGTGGTCACTATAGAGTCAGTAAATATATACAGTCCTATATGGTCACTATAGCCCCAGTACATATATACAGTCCTATGTGGCCACTATATCCACAGTACATATATGCAACCCTATGTGGCCACTATAGCTCCAATACATATGTACAGTCCTAAGTGGTCACTATAGTTCCAGAACATGTATACAGTCCTCTGTTGTCAGTATAGCCCCAGTGTGTATATATATATATATATATATATATATATATATATATATATATATACAGTCCTATATGGCCAATATACCAATATAGCTCCAGTACATATATACAATCCTATTTGACAAATATAGCCACTATAACTTCAGTACATGTATAAAGTCCTATGTGGCCACTATAGCCCCAGTACCAGGCCCGGATGTAGGGGGGGGGGCCCAAGGTGCCCGGGCCCTGGTCCACCCACCAAACGGGGGCCTCCCACCAATATAGGGATAAATATCTCAAAACATGTAAAATACACGTCTCTTTGCTGTGAACCGTTTCTAATGATCAGGAACATTTAACAAAAGAGAAAGTATAGGGACCTGGCTACGGTCCTACATCTCAGTGGCTGGCACAGAGCGGCAGAGTCATGGTAATTTGCCAATTTATTCACAGATGAGGAGCCAAAAGGTATCAGCACTGAACTTTTCATGTAAGAGCTTATCATGGAAAAGGGTGTGCAGGACACTTTCCCAAATATTGAGATAGCTCTAAGGAAAGGCTTGGACTGGCCCACAGGGTAACGGGGGAATCCCCCGGTGGGCCCCTGTGTAGATCTGGGCCCCCAAACCCACTGTATGTATAGTACTTGGCATAATTCACTCGATTCATTCTGTACAGAAAAAAGCAGCATCTCATCATTCATTCACCAACCTACCCAGTTTATTATTATATAGAGATATAGGTAAATTTGTGAACGAAGGTAGTATAATATTTGCATGAAGGTGAAAAGTGGGCTCCCCCCAAAGTCAATGTTACTGGTGGGCCCTTACAGTCCTACAGTATTTGGTGATGGTCAATATAGCTCCATTATATATATACAGTCCTATGTGGTCCCTATAGCTCTAGTACATATATATACAGTCTTATGTGGCCACCATAGCCCCAGTACGTATATACAGTCCTATTTTGTCCCTATAGCTCTAGTACATATATACAATCCAGGTACGGACTGGGGCTGAAAATCAGCCCTGGCATTTGAAATCACACAGGCCCATGCTTTCCCCGTCCCGAAGCACCAGATGTGATATGTTACTAATATTACCCTGCATGTAGGAAAGGAAGATTTACTACAAGACCAAAATTTGTAATGATACCTCCGTCACAACTCCTAACAGTATGGGTGTCTTGAGAACACAGATTCTGTTAACAACGTAGCAGACCAGGCAGCCCACGACCAGACAGGCCCTTCTGGCATTTGCCAGAATTGCCAGATGGCCACTCCGGCCATGATACAATCCTCTGTGGCCACTATAGCTCCAGTACATATATACAGTCCTATATGGTCCCTATAGCTCCAGTACATATATGCAGCCCTATGTGGTCACTATAGCACCAGTACGTATATACATCCCTATCTGGCCACTATAGTTCCATTACATGCATACAGTCCTATGTGGCCACTATAGCCCCAGTACATATATACAGTCCTATTTTGTCCCTATAGCTCCAGTACATATATACAGTCCTTTGTGGCCACTATGACTCCAGTACATATATACAGTCCTTTGTGGTCACTATAGCTCCAGTACATATATACAGTCCTATGTGTGGCCACTATAGCCCCTGTACATATACAGTCCTATGTGGTCCCTATAGCTCCAGTACATATATACAGTCCTATGTGGTCCCTATAGCTCCAGTACATATATACAGTCCTTTGTGGCCACTATGACTCCAGTACATATATACAGTCCTTTGTGGTCACTATAGCTCCAGTACATATATACAGTCCTATGTGGCCACTATAGCCCCTGTACATATATACAGTCCTATGTGGTCCCTATAGCTCCAGTACATATATACAGTCCTTTGTGGCCACTGTGGGCAGCACGGTGGCACAGTGGTTAGCACTACAGCCTTGCAGCGCTGGGGTCCTGGGTTCTAATCCCACCTAGGACAACATCTGCAAAGAGTTTGTATGTTCTCTCCGTGTTTGCGTGGGTTTCCTCCGGGCACTCCGGTTTCCTCCCACATACCAAAGACATACTGATAGGAATTCTAGATTGTGAGCCCAATCGGGGACAGTGATGATAATGTGTGCAAACTGTAAAGCGCTGCGGAATATGTTAGCGCTATATAAAAATAAAGATTATTATTATAGCTTCAGTGCATATATACAGTCCTATATGGCAACTGAAGCCCCAGTACACATATACTGTCCTATGTGGCCACTATAGCTCCAATACATGTATACAGTCCTATGTGGTCACTATAGCCAGGGCCGTATCTAGAGTTTCTTCTGCTCTAGGCACTTTTAGTGCTGCCTCCCCCATTGGTGAGTATGACACTATCGGCAGTGACTTTGCCATAAATCGCTGATGTGAAAGTAGCCTTGTGCAGCAGATCCGGCAGTTTTTCCGCATCTGCCGTGTAACGGATGACTTACGGCAACACTGCGTTCGGCCTCATTCATTCCCTATGGGACTTGCGGACATGTGCGGCACTTGCGGTTTTGCCACGATCCGGCAAATGCGGTACTTGCAGCAATGGGAAAAAACACTGCTAGCAGTGTTTTTTGTATCACCGCAAGTGCAAAAACGCAAGCGCCGCACATGTCCGCAAGTAGCCATCACTACCTGCTCCTGCACCTTGCTAGCTCATCCCTAACCATTATGGTTGAGCGACTTTTCTTTTTATAGGATCGGGTCGGGTTTCATGAAACCCGACTTTTTCAAAAGTCAGGTCGAGTGAAATTGGCCGATCCTATAGAAAAGTCGGGGTCGGCTGAAACACGAAACCCGATGCAGTGCATTGGGTTTCTAATGGTTCCCAGGGCCTGAAGGAGAGGAAACTGGGATCCATATTTAAGTGTAAAATAAAGAATCAAAATAAAAAATATTGATATACTTACCCTCGGATGCGCCCTGGTTCTCACCGGCAGCCTTCCTTCCTAAGAATGAGCACCTGAAGGACCTTCGATGACGTCGCGGCTTGTGATTGGTCGCGTGAGCGGTCACATGGGCGTCACGCGACCAATCACAAGCCGCGACGTCATCTAAGGTCCTGATTCTTAGGAAGGAAAGCTGCGGGTTAGAACCAGGGCGGGTTAGAACCTATTAGGAATATACTCACCCTCGGACGCGCCCTCGGACGCTTCCTTCCTAAGAATTAGCGCCTGAAGAACCTTAGATGATGACGTGGCTTGTGATTGGTCGCGTGACGCCCATGTGACCGCTCACGCGACCAATCACAAGCCGCGACGTTATCGAAGGCCCTTCAGGCGCTCATTCTTGGGAAGGAAGGCTGCCGGTGAGAATCAGGGCGCGTCCGAGGGTGAGTATAGCAATATTTTTTATTTTTTATTTTTTATTTTGCACTTAAATATGAATTCCGATACCGATTCCCGACATCTTAAACATATCGGAACTCGGTTTCGGAATTCCGATTCCAGATCAGAAGATCGCCGACCTCATGGCCGACCCCACACAGGGGTCGGGTCGGGTTTCATGAAACCCGACTTTGCCAAAAGTCGGCGACTTCTGAATCTGGCCAACCCGTTTCGCTCAACCCTACTAACCATCCCTCTCTGACCTAAAACTACACTATAAAGCTTTAGGAAAATAATTTATTAACTGACATATTCCTATGATAATGAGGCTCCAGGCTACGGCATAGACTGGGACGGGCAGTCTCCGGGTCTCCATTCTCTCGCTGTGCACACCCTCAGTCCCTGCCTCACTGCCTGTGCACAGACCTCCCTCCACCGGACCCGGTAATCACCGCTCGCTGTAGCATACCGGCAGAGGTGTATCTAGGGTTTCTGGCACCGGGGCAAGAATTCATTTTGGTGCCCCCCAGCACACATGCAATTTTCACACTTAGTCATGTACCCACGAGCTCCTCTCCCCAATGCTCTCAATGTTCAGTGAAAAACAGAGAGAAGCAGAAGAGAAGCTCGATGTCACAGGACCATAAGTGTGAAAATCGCATATGAGTGAAGTGTCCATGTAACGACTACTGGAACCTGCAGAGCTGAATCCTGAGATTGCAGCTTCTGAATTCTCACAACGAATGCACTGCACAATTTCAGGATTCTCCCTTGCCGGTGGACGGTCATGTCAGCACAAGCATGCGATTTGTATACTTCTGACCACATTCCGACTAGACGTGCCCGGCCTCGCCCCGTTCATTTTCATTGAGTGAGGCCACACATGTCTAGTCGGCACATGACTGCATGCATGTAAATCGCCAGCACGAGAGAATCCTGACAGCGTGCAGTGCGCACTGTGAGAACTCAGAAGTCTACAGTCACAAAGAATGACTGCAGACTCATCACAAACCTGGACATCCCCTTTAATGCTCCTAACATAAATAAAAACATGAGCGTTAGTTAGTATCACAAATAACATTTATATCCAGGTACCTTATAGATGACGTCGTCTCTGGAGCCGTTCTTCTTTTCTTCATCTTGTCCAGACCCCATGATGAGTTTTCTCATCCACAGCCGTCTCTGCAGACTTCCATCTTGTCCGCTCTTTTGGAGAAAATCTCCACATGACGCCCTTAAAGATACAAGTGTCATTATAATGCTCCTGAATAAAAAATTGCCCCTCACTATATTGTCTGCACAAAATATGACCCCCACACTGTCCCTCTTATGGTACATGCTCTTCACACTGACCTCTTCTTTCCATTCCGGCCCCCTCTTTACACTGTCCTCTCACACTGTGTCCCCCCTATAGGGCTCAGTATTTATACTGTACTCTCTCATCACACTTCCCCTCCTTGGTATACTGCCCCCTCCTTGCTGTGCCCTTACACTGTCCCTCCATGCTATGCCCCCACTACTCAGTTTCTATTCTGTGCCCACTCACTTTTCTGCCCCCATACTGTCTCCTCACACTGTTCCCCTCCCTCCTCATACTGTCTCCTCTCACATCCCCCCTGTTCATCATCCTGTCTCCTCATATATTTACCCCCTCTCTTTCTATACTACCTGCTCACCTGACTCCCCATACTTTGTCTGCACACATCCCATCACCCTCACTCCCTGTACTCTGCCACATCCATTTTTCACATCGCTACTCATACTGTGTCCACACACACTCCCTCGTTCGCTCCCCATACTGCCTGCACCCATCCCCCATATTGTTTCCTCATATATGCCCCCCATTCCCCCATACTGTTTCCTCATACATGCCCCCCATTCCCCAGTACTGTTTCCTCATACATGTCCCCCATTCTCCCATCCTGTATGCATGGCTCAGCTCCCCCATCTTGTATGCATGGCTAGGCTCCCCTATCCTCCCATCTTGTATGCATGGCTCGGCTCCCCCATCCTCCCATGTTGTATGCATGGCTTGGCTCCCCCATACTCCCATCTTGTATGCATGGCTCGGCTCTCCCATCCTCCCATCTTGTATGCATGGCTCGACTCCCCCATCCTCCCATCCTGTATGCATGGCTCGGCTCCCCCATCCTCCCATCCTGTATGCATGGCTCGGCTCCCCCATCCTCCCACTCTGTATGCATGGTTCCCTCATCCTGTATGCATGGCTCCCCCATCCTCCCACCCTGTATGCATGGCTCCCCATCCTACCATCTTGTATGCATGGCTCGGCTCCTCCATCCTCCTATCCTGTATGCATGGCTCCCCTGTCCTCCCATCCTGTATGCATGGCTCAGCTCCCCCATCCTCCCAACCTGTATGCATGGCTCCCCTATTCTCCCATCCTGTATGCATGGCTCCCCCATCCTCCAACCCTGTATGCATGGCTTCTCCATCCTCCCATCCTGTATGCATGGCTCCCCCATACTCCCATCCTGTATGCATGGCTCCCCCACCCTGTATGTCTGGCTCGGCTCCCCCATCCTCCCACCCTGTGTACATGGCTCCCCCACCCTGTATACATGGCACGGCTCCCCCACCCTCCCACCCTGTGTGCACGGCTCGCCCATACTCCCATCTTGTATGCATGGCTTAGCTCTCCCATCCTCCCATATGTGTCCATATTCATCACATTAATGAGCGGTACCACGTGACCGCTGAGGACAGGATGAGCTACCGGTGCTGTCACGGAGTTGCAGCAGGCACCGCTGGAGGAGGGTGAGTATCAAGTCTTCAGGGAGGGGGCGGGAGGGAGGGAGTACACCCCCCACATCCTGCCGCCCTAGGCACGTGCCCTCAAGTGCCTAGTGGCAAATACGGCCCTGACTATAGCCCCAGTACATATATACAGTCCTATGTGGTCACTATAGCCCCAATACATGTATACAGTCCTAAGTGGCCACTATAGTTCCAGAACATGTACACATTCCTCTGTTGTCACTTTAGCCCCAGTATATATATATATATATAGAGAGAGAGAGAGAGAAAAAACATCAGAGGGAGATCACCTTGCCGTGGTTGATGGGCACACATGATTTGGCCAATTCATGCGCTTAATTTCATCAATAACTGTAAGTTTTATGAAAAAAAAAATGTTGAAAAATTTTTTGTGAAAAAATATTTTTGAGAAGTATAATTCATATTGAATATTTGTCTGTGTTTTCACATGTACACGTGCTGCTGTGTTCATATATATATATATATATATATATATATATATATATATATAGTATATATACAGTCCCATGTGGCCAATATAGCTCCAGTACATATATACAGCCCTATGTGACCACTATAGCCCCAGTACATATATAAAGTCCTATGTGGCCACTATATCCCCAGTCCATTCATACAGTCCTATGTGGTCACTATAGCCCCAGTCCATGCATACAGTTCTACGTGGTCACTATAGCCCCTGTACATATATACAGTTCTATGTGACCACTATAGCCCCAGTACATATATAAAGTCCTATGTGTTCACTATAGCCCCAGTCCATGCATACAGTCTTATGCAGCAACTATAGCCCCAGTACATATATACAGTTCTATGTGACCACTATAGCCCCAGTACATATATACAGTTCTATGCGGTCAATATAGTCCCAGTACCTATATACAGTCCTATGTCTCCACTATAGCCCCAGTACATATATACAGTTCTATGTGACCACTATAGCCCCAGTACATATATACAGTTCTGTGTGACCACTATAGCCCCAGTACATATATACAGTCCTATGTCTCCACGATAGCTCCAGTACATATATATAGTCCTATGTGACCACTACAGCCCCAGTACATATATACAGTCCTATGTGACCACTATACCCCCAGTACATATATACAGCCCTATGTGGCCACTATATCCCCAGTGCATATATACGGCCCTATGTGGCCACTATAACCCCAGTACATATATACAGCCCTATGTGGCCACTATATCCCCAGTACATATATACAGTCCTATGTGGCCACTATACACCCAGTACATATACAGTCCTATGTGGCCACTATACCCTCAGTACATATATACAGCCCTATGTGGCCACTATACCCCCAGTACATATATACAGCCCTATGTGGCCACTATACTCCCAGTACATATATACAGCCCTATGTGGCCACTATATCCCCACTACATATATACGGCCCTAAGTGGCCACTATACCCCCAGTACATATATACAGCCCTATGTGGCCACTATATCCCCAGTACATATATACAGTCCAATGTGGCCACTATACGCCCAGTACATATATACAGCCCTATGTGGCCACTATACCCCCAGTACATATATACAGCCCTATGTGGCCACTATATCCCCAGTACATATATACAGCCCTATGTGGCCACTATACCCCCAGTACATATATACAGCCCTATGTGGCCACTATACCCCCAGTACATATATACAGTCCTATGTGGCCACTATACGCCCAGTACATATATACAGTCCTATGTGGCCACCATACGCCCAGTACATATATACAGTCCTATGTGGCCACTATATCCCCAGTACATATATACAGTCCTATGTGGCCACTATACGCCCAGTACATATATACAGTCCTATGTGGCCACTATATCCCCAGTACATATATACAGTCCTATGTGGCCACTACACCCCCAGTACATATATAAAAGCCCTATGTGGCCACTATATCCCCAGTACATATATACAGCCCTATGTGGCCACTATACCCCAGTACATATATACGGCCCTATGTGGCCACTATATCCCCAGTACATATATACTGTCCTATGTGGCCACTATACCCCCAGTACATATATACAGTCCTATGTGGACACTATATCCCCAGTACATATATACAGCCCTATGTGGCCACTATACACCAGTACATATATACAGCCCTATGTGGCCACTATATCCCCAGTACATATATACAGCCCTATGTGGCCACTATACCCCAGTACATATATACAGCCCTATGTGGCCACTATACCCCAGTACATATATACAGCCCTATGTGGCCACTATATCCCCAGTCCATATATACTGTCCTATGTGGCCACTATACCCCCAGTACATATATACAGTCCTATGTGGCCACTATATCCCCAGTCCATATATACTGTCCTATGTGGACACTATATCCCAGTACATATATACAGCCCTCTGTGGCCACTATACCCCAGTACATATATACAGCCCTATGTGGCCACTATATCCCCAGTACATATATACAGTCCTATGTGGCCACAGTACCCACAGTACATATATACAGCCCTATGTGGACATTATATCCCCAGTACATATATACAGCCCTATGTGGCCACTATACCCCAGTACATATATACAGCCCTATGTGGCCACTATACCCCCAGTACATATATACAGCCCTATGTGGCCACTATACCCCCAGTACATATATACAGTCCTATGTGGCCACTATACGCCCAGTACATATATACAGTCCTATGTGGCCACCATACGCCCAGTACATATATACAGTCCTATGTGGCCACTATATCCCCAGTACATATATACAGTCCTATGTGGCCACTATACGCCCAGTACATATATACAGTCCTATGTGGCCACTATATCCCCAGTACATATATACAGTCCTATGTGGCCACTACACCCCCAGTACATATATAAAAGCCCTATGTGGCCACTATATCCCCAGTACATATATACAGCCCTATGTGGCCACTATACCCCAGTACATATATACGGCCCTATGTGGCCACTATATCCCCAGTACATATATACTGTCCTATGTGGCCACTATACCCCCAGTACATATATACAGTCCTATGTGGCCACTATATCCCCAGTCCATATATACTGTCCTATGTGGACACTATATCCCCAGTACATATATACAGCCCTATGTGGCCACTATACACCAGTACATATATACAGCCCTATGTGGCCACTATATCCCCAGTACATATATACAGCCCCATGTGGCCACTATACCCCAGTACATATATACAGTCCTATGTGGCCACTATACCCCAGTACATATATACAGCCCTATGTGGCCACTATATCCCCAGTCCATATATACTGTCCTATGTGGCCACTATACCATCAGTACATATATACAGTCCTATGTGGCCACTATATCCCCAGTCCATATATACTGTCCTATGTGGACACTATATCCCAGTACATATATACAGCCCTCTGTGGCCACTATACCCCAGTACATATATACAGCCCTATGTGGCCACTATATCCCCAGTACATATATACAGTCCTATGTGGCCACAGTACCCACAGTACATATATACAGCCCTATGTGGACATTATATCCCCAGTACATATATACAGCCCTATGTGGCCACTATACCCCAGTACATATATACAGCCCTATGTGGCCACTATACCCCCAGTACATATATACAGCCCTATGTGGCCACTATAGCCCCAGTACATATATACAACTCTATGTGGCCACTATACCCCAGTACATATACAGTATACAGCCCTATGTAGCCACTATAGTCCAGTACATATACACAGTCCTATGTGGCCACTATACCCCCAGTACATATATACAGCCCTATGTGGCCACTATATCCCCACTACATATATACGGCCCTAAGTGGCCACTATACCCCCAGTACATATATACAGCCCTATGTGGCCACTATATCCCCAGTACATATATACAGTCCAATGTGGCCACTATACGCCCAGTACATATACAGCCCTATGTGGCCACTATACCCCCAGTTCATATATACAGCCCTATGTGGCCACTATATCCCCAGTACATATATACAGCCCTATGTGGCCACTATACCCCCAGTACATATATACAGCCCTATGTGGCCACTATACCCCCAGTACATATATACAGTCCTATGTGGCCACTATACGCCCAGTACATATATACAGTCCTATGTGGCCACCATACGCCCAGTACATATATACAGTCCTATGTGGCCACTGTATCCCCAGTACATATATACAGTCCTATGTGGCCACTATACGCCCAGTACATATATACAGTCCTATGTGGCCACTATATCCCCAGTACATATATACAGTCCTATGTGGCCACTATATCCCCAGTACATATATACAGTCCTATGTGGCCACTATACGCCCAGTACATATATACAGTCCTATGTGGCCACTATACTCCCAGTACATATATACAGTCCTATGTGGCCACTATACGCCCAGTACATATATACAGTCCTATGTGGCCACTATATCCCCAGTACATATATACAGTCCTATGTGGCCACTATACGCCCAGTACATATATACAGTCCTATGTGGCCACTATATCCCCAGTACATATATACAGTCCTATGTGGCCACTATACCCCCAGTACATATATAAAAGCCCTATGTGGCCACTATATCCCCAGTACATATATACAGCCCTATGTGGCCTCTATACCCCAGTACATATATACGGCCCTATGTGGCCACTATATCCCCAGTACATATATACTGTCCTATGTGGCCACTATACCCCCAGTACATATATACAGCCCTATGTGGCCACTATACCCCAGTACATATATACGGCCCTATGTGGCCACTATATCCCCAGTACATATATACAGTCCTATGTGGCCACTATACGCCCAGTACATATATACAGTCCTATGTGGACACTATATCCCCAGTACATATATACAGCCCTATGTGGCCACTATACCCCAGTACATATATACGGCCCTATGTGGCCACTATACCCCAGTACATATATACAGCCCTATGTGGCCACTATATCCCCAGTACATATATACAGCCCTATGTGGCCACTATACCCCAGTACATATATACAGCCCTATGTGGCCACTATATCCCCAGTCCATATATACTGTCCTATGTGGCCACTATACCCCCAGTACATATATACAGTCCTATGTGGCCACTATATCCCCAGTCCATATATACTGTCCTATGTGGACACTATATCCCAGTACATATATACAGCCCTCTGTGGCCACTATACCCCAGTACATATATACAGCCCTATGTGGACATTATATCCCCAGTAGATATATACAGCCCTATGTGGCCACTATACCCCAGTACATATATACAGCCCTATGTGGCCACTATACCCCCAGTACATATATACAGCCCTATGTGGCCACTATAGCCCCAGTACATATATACAACTCTATGTGGCCACTATACCCCAGTACATATACAGTATACAGCCCTATGTAGCCACTATAGTCCAGTACATATACACAGTCCTATGTGGCGACTATACCCCCAGTACATATATACAGTCCTATGTGGCCACTCTACCCCAGTATATGTATACAATCCTATGTGGCCACTATAGCCCCAGTCCATGTATACCGCCATCTGAGGCTGCTAGCCCCCAGTATATATATACAATCCTATGTGGCCACTATAGCCCCAGTATATATATATATAGTTCTATGTGGCCACTATAGCCCCAGTCCATGTATACCGCCATCTGAGGCCGCTAGCCCCCAGTATACAGCCATCTGAGGCCGCTAGCCCCCAGTATATATATATACAATCCTATGTGGCCATTATAGCCCCCAGTATACCGCCATCTGAGACCGCTTGCCCCCAGTATATATATATACAGTCCTATGTGGCCACTATAGCCCCCAGTATACAGCCATCTGAGGCTGCTAGCCCCCAGTATATATATATACAATCCTATGTGGCCACTAGCCCCCAGTATACAGCCATCTGAGGCCGCTAGCCCCCAGTATACAGCCATCTGAGGCCGCTAGCCCCCAGTATATATATATATACAGTCCTATGTGGCCGCTAGCCCCCAGTATACAGCCATCTGAGGCCGCTAGCCCCCAGTATATATATATACAATCCTATGTGGCCGCTAGCCCCCAGTATACAGCCATCTGAGGCCGCTAGCCCCCAGTATATATATATATATATACAATCCTATGTGGCCATTATAGCCCCCAGTATACCGCCATCTGAGGCCGCTATCCCCCAGTATATATATATACAGTCCTATGTGGCCGCTAGCCCCCAGTATACCGCTATCTGAGGCCGCTAGCCCCCAGTATATATATATACAGTCCTATGTGGCCGCTAGCCCCCAGTATACCGCCATCTGAGGCCGCTAGCCCCCAGTATATATATATACAGTCCTATGTGGCCGCTAGCCCCCAGTATACAGCCATCTGAGGCTGCTAGCCCCCAGTATATATATATATATATATACAGTCCTATGTGGCCGCTAGCCCCCAGTATAACGCCATCTGAGGCCGCTAGCCCCCAGTATACATATATACAATCCTACGTGACCACTATAGCCCCCAGTATACCGCCATCTGAGGCCGCTAGCCCCCAGTATATATATATATATATACAATCCTATGTGGCCGCTAGCCCCCAGTATACCGCCATCTGAGGCTGCTAGCCCCCAGTATATATATATACAGTCCTATGTGGCCGCTAGCCCCCAGTATACATATATACAATCCTACGTGACCACTATAGCCCCCAGTATACCGCCATCTGAGGCCGCTAGCCCCCAGTATATATATATATATATATACAATCCTATGTGGCCGCTAGCCCCCAGTATACCGCCATCTGAGGCCGCTAGCCCCCAGTATATATATATATATATATATATATATATATATATATATACAGTCCTATGTGGCCGCTAGCCCCCAGTATACCGCCATCTGAGGCCGCTAGCCCCCAGTATATATATATATATATATATATACAGTCCTATGTGGCCGCTAGCCCCCAGTATACCGCCATCTGAGGCCGCTAGCCCCCAGTATATATATATATATATATATATACAATCCTATGTGGCCGCTAGCCCCCAGTATACCGCCATCTGAGGCCGCTAGCCCCCAGTATATATATATACAGTCCTATGTGGCCGCTAGCCCCCAGTATACCGCCATCTGAGGCCGCTAGCCCCCAGTATACAGCCCTGTGGCTTTGGTGCTCGCTGCACTGAGCCCGGAGAGTGACAATAAGATAAACTTGGTGGATGATAAAGAGCCCATTCTCCACGCTTTGGGTGCAGGAGCAGATGATGTAGAAAATGAGGTAGAAGACATTGAGGCTCGGAGCCTGTTGTGCGGCAGCTGATTCCCCTCTTGGTGGCCAGATGGCTTCTGAGCGCAGATTTGCATTCATTTCGCCTTAATATGGCCCCGAATAGCGGGGCAGCTGCCGGCCTTGTCAGGGAGGTTTAGGGCTATTGTGGGGGGCTGCCTCGGCCCCTCCGCCATTGGCTTCCTGCGACTTCTTCTCTCTTTAGTCAACACCATCAGATTTAAAGGGATTTGCTGGTAAATCTCCTAATTTGGGAATCAGATTGAAATCGCCCTGGCGCGTGTAATCTGCATTAAAGAGACTGTAAATGAGGCCGGATTAGGATCGCCGGCCGCTTCTTTCACACTTTCACAGGAACGATCGGATCGCTTTAACCCTCTGCCTACCGTGCAGACATCGCGGCAGCCTTGGGCAGGTTTTCCTATCACTATACAATTTACCCCCAGAAATATTTATATGAAACCATCATTTCTCTAGAATCAGATTTTTGTTTCCAGATTTGCCGATAATTTTTTTTTGTGTGTGTGAACAGCATTGATTTTTTTTTTTCAGATTAGTTATTATTTTCGTCTCTTCTGCCTTTGCTTTCGATGATGACAATTATTCTAAATTGATTTCATTCTGTTTTACTTTTATTTATTTATTTTTATATTTCGGAAAAGAAAAACCTCCAAATCTTTCCCCCCCTTTCTGCATAGTTTTTTTTTTCCCCGCAGACTTTGATTTAAGGTTATTAACATTCTATAGACAGTGGCATCTTTAATATGGGGCGATTTCTTCTAAGGACTAATCTCATTACTCTCAAATAGTCATAAAATATGATTTTATTATACTTAGGTATTTAATTAGACGGCAGCTATGTAATGGATTTCTGCGATCGGTCTGCAGCAATAGCTTTGATAATTCACTTATCTTTGGCAATAGTCATTAACCCCCCAACACCAGCAAAATAGATTGTGTCTGAATACATCCCCCTGGTCCTGGCAAAGGGGGCTCCCTTGACACTGCACTGGGGGCTTCAATCCTCACCCATTCATTATTAAAATATTACAGCACCCTCCTTCCCACCCTGACAATTGTCCACCAGTGCTGCCCGCTACCTTCTATAGCTTCTCAGATCATCATTAATATTAGTTATTTATTGTTACATAGTGATCATTATAATACAAACTAACATAATCATTATAATAATACAAGTCTATCCCACATTTGATGGAAACTGTCTCTTCCCGGCCATTCCAGCCTGCACATCCCTGACATCCTATGTACCCTGGATTCCCAGAAATGTAGCAGTGGGTCCCTGTAGAAAGTAATGGGGTCCCTTCCTCCCTATAAATGACAGGGACTGCACTCAGCACCATCCGCTTCTCTCTTCTATCCCCCATCTTTATTGATATTAATTACACTTAGGTGTTAGAAAACATTCCCCACATGTTGTCACCAGTGCAGCAGGCAGCTCCGAGCACTCCGACCTGCCCTGATCAGAACTTCTGCTGCTGCACAGAACCGGGCACTGAGGAAACTTCACTTTACACCATTTCCCCTTCATTTCTATCCTTAGTCTATGGAGCAAAGGAATATGGAAAGGGGGATAGGGGGGGATCAGTGGAGAACAATAAATCACTCCAAGTGGAAACAGGATCTGACAAGAGCCAGGGTGGGAGTTTATGCACTTAACATATTGCTGCCCATGGTGATCATTATTACAGCGCTGCACTAGTGCTTGGATCGATTGCTCTAATATATAAGTGTGTGCAATATATATATATATATATATATATATATATATATATATATATATATATATATGTGTGTGTGTGTAATATATGTATATATGTAATATATGTGTATCATATATATATGTAATATATGTATGTACATAATATATCTGTGCAATATATGTAAGTGTGTATTGTATGTGTAATATATGTGATATATATGTAACATGTGTGTAATATGTGTGTATATGTAAAGTACCTTAGTACTGATAGAAATATGTGATCTGTGCAGTCCCTTGTGAGTGATGTTAATATATATATATATATATATATATAAACTTGCAGCTGTGTCTGTCCAAATTATGTGTTATCAGACTGATAATATCTATGAAAATCCACATGGTGAATGTTTACACTTCCCCGTAAGTAATATTCTCATTTTCTCCCTCTCCTGTTACATATAACAGAGGGAGAAAATGAGAATATATATGTTACAAGCAGTTGAATGTAGATGTGTGTAATTTTTGCACTGGTGCGATTATAATTATAAAGGAAATTTTACTTTTTGTCAATTAAGATAATGTTGTACATTAAATAGTTTCTGTGTCTGCGGTAATGAACACGTAGAGGTGTATATAGAGATAGGTTTAGATATATAGATATATATATATATATATATATATGTATATATACATCAGTGTATTAGACTGTAGATGCATATATTTATGAATATATATATATATATATATATATATATATATATATATATATATATATATATATATATATATATATATATATATATATATATATATTAGTGCATTAAAGGGACTGTGTCTGGCATCATATGTTTCCCTCCAGATTTATTTGGCTGAATGATAACTTCATTGACTGCTGATATGTAAAATAGAGCATCCCGTGCACTGTGAGCAGGGTGATCGGGTGATCAGGGGGAGCGGTGCAGGCAGCAGCAGGGTGATCGGGGGGAGCGGTGCATGCAGCAGTAGGGTGATCGGGGGGAGCGGTGCATGCAGCAGTAGGGTGATCGGGTGATCGGGGGGAGCGGTGCATGCAGCAGTAGGGTGATCGGGGGGAGCGGTGCATGCAGCAGTAGGGTGATCGGGTGATCGGGGGGAGCGGTGTAGGCAGCAGCAGGGTGATCAGGGGGAGCGGTGCAGGCAGCAGTAGGGTGATCAGGGGGAGCGGTGTAGGCAGCAGCAGGGTGATCAGGGGGAGCGGTGCAGGCAGCAGTAGGGTGATCAGGGGGAGCGGTGCAGGCAGCAGTAGGGTGATCAGGGGGAGCGGTGCAGGCAGCAGCAGGGTGATCAGGGGGAGCGGTGTAGGCAGCAGCAGGGTGATCAGGGGGAGCGGTGCAGGCAGCAGTAGGGTGATCAGGGGGAGCGGTGCATGCAGCAGTAGGGTGATCAGGGGGAGCGGTGCATGCAGCAGTAGGGTGATCGGGTGATCAGGGGGAGCGGTGCAGGCAGCAGCAGGGTGATCGGGTGGTCAGGGGGAGCGGTGCAGGCAGCAGCAGGCACTCAGCACTGGAGAAGCAGAGCTGCTCTGTCTGCACAGTCCAGGCGGCGGGAGGAGGAGGAGGAAGAGGAGGTGGTGGAGGAGGAGGAGGAGGAGGTGGAGGAGGAGGAGGCTCGCCATATTTGGCCATAGTCCTGCCCCGCTCACGTCAGCAGCTGACAGTGCTGCTCCCGGGGGTTTAGAGTTTTGGCTCCCGGGAAAGGTTCCAGTCCTGGGGGAGAGAGGGCTGAGTTTTGTTGCTTCCATCCATCGTGCAGGACGCCGAGGCCCCTCATCCAGCTCTCTCCTGTGAGCAGCAGCCTCATGTCTCAGTTTATTTGTCTTTTGGAGCAGGAGATCGCTGCCAGAAGTGGTCGATTCAGCAGTGTCCTGAAGCTTTTTTGATGCTGTTTTGTTGCTGGAGATGATGACACCACATTGAGAAGCTTCAACCAACAAGCCACAAAAAAAGCCATTTATCCTCCTCTCTGCCTCGCCATCGCGAGCTCCTAGTGGTCCTTTATTATTATTATCCCGTATCCATCACCCAGCTGAACTCCAGCACAACTCCTGGAAGCGGCTCCAAGTGCTCTGCGAATTGTGACTATTGTGCCAGAAACAACAAAAAAGAAGCGAAAAAAGGACTTCAGCTTGGGTCTACCCTACTGATCCTGGGGAGTAAAGTCATCATCATCAAGGAGAACATCAGCCGCGGAAAAGCAAGGAGAAGACGAGAAGAAGGAGAAGAAGACCTGGGACATTTCCTTCTTTTTTTTTTTTTTTCTTAAATTTCATTTTTATATTATTATTTTGTATTTTTTTTGAACCTTCATTTTGATAGGAGCTAATTGTTGCCCAAAAATTCAGTTTTAATGTTTGGGATTCAGGAAAATATACCAAGAGGTGGGACCACCATGAAAGAGGAACCGCTGGGAGGTGGGATGAATCCAGTCCGATCATGGATGCATACAGCAGGGGTAGTGGATGCTAATACAGCCGCCCAAAGGTATGTGTCTGCCAAATGACGGTGGGTTTTATTTGTCATCCCCCCTCAATGGTCTGTATCAGTGACAATCTCCCTGTGTCTGGTTACACGAGCCTCCAGTGTGGTGGTGGTGGTGGCACATGTCCTCCTGCCTGGCTGCTCCTCACATCATGCCCCTCTCCATGTGCCAGCCTGGGGTCAGCTGCCCTCCTCTCACCCGGCCCTTCTCTCCTTTCCTCCCGCAGTGGTGTGGGGCTTGCTCGGGCACATTTCGAGAAGCAGCCGCCTTCCAACCTCAGGAAGTCCAATTTTTTCCACTTCGTGCTGGCTCTCTACGACAGGCAGGGGCAGCCGGTGGAAATTGAGAGGACAGCCTTTGTGGACTTTGTGGAGAAGGATAAAGTAAGTTTCTGCATGGAACACATTTATCACACATTGCTGCATAGAATGGAATCCATACATAATCATCACCCCGATATAATTAATTGCAATTAATAGAATATATTGGATATCACCCTGCAATGAATTAACATATATTAAACTTCAACCCCTTATATAGAATATTGTATATTAAATATCTACCCTCTAAATTTAATGCATCAATTTGATTATATCTCCCTTATTCTTAGACTATTGGTAACATAATATATGGCGTCGATCATCACTCATATGTGTAATGTAATATATTGATTATATTACCCCATGCATATAGCATAATACACTGATCATTGCCACTGTATATAATAATAAATTGATCATTACCCTTATAAATACCATAATACATTGATCATTACCCCTGTATATAATAATATATTGATCATTACTCCTATAAATATCATAGTACATTTATCACTATCCCTGTATATCATAATATATTGATCATTACACCTATATATAATAATATCTTGATCATTATCCCAGTATATAATAATATATTGATCATTACCCTTATAAATATCATAGTACATTGATCACTACCCCTGTATATCATAATATATTGATCATTACACCTATATATAATAATATCTTGATCATTATCCCTGTATATAATAATATATTGATCATTACCCCTATAAATATAATAATACATTGATCAATACCCCTGTATATAATAATATATTGCTCATTACCTCTACATATAATAATATCTTGATCATTTTCCTTGTATATAATAATATATTGATCATTACCCCTATAAATATCATAATACATTGATCAATACCCCTGTATATAATAATATATTGATCATTACAGCTATATATAATAATATCTTGATCATTATCCCTGTATATAATAATATATTGATAATTACCCCTATATATAATAATATATTGATCACTACCCCTATATATATAATATATTGATAATTACCCCTATATATCACAATACATTGATCATTATCCCTGTGTATAATAATATATTGACCATTATCCATAGAAATAATAATATATAGATCATTAAAGCCTATATATTATAATATATTTATCATTATCCCCTATATATATAATATATTGATAATTACCTCCCATATATAATAACATAATGATAATTACCTACATATATTTACCACCTATATATAATATATTGATCATTACTCCTATATATAATATATTGATTATTACCTCCCATATCTGTTACAAAATATTGATAATTACCCCTATATATACTATGACATATCGATCATTACCCCCTATATGTATTAAAATATATTGATCATCACTCAGAAGTTGTAAAATAACAATGAACCCCCTCTGAATAACTTATGTATACGGATCATGATTAAAAGATTAAAAATATTTTCTTTTAAGAGTCCAATAAAACTAGCATTACCCCATAACATGTGCATGAAATTTATTTAAAATAGATTTATTTACCAACTCCCCTATACAAACAATGTAGTATAAGTGTATGCCATGAATATCCTTAGATTAAAAATGATATAATAACAATCTGTCCAGAAATATCCATGTTATCCCCTATCTCAATTGAAAAGTGATACTTTGTATCACTTCTTTGCGTATTTATAAACATAAGCTAATAACATTCTGATAAAATATCCTCAAACTGGAAAAAAAATGATATAAACTGCTGATAAATAATATTCTTTTGACCCCCCCCCCCCCCAAGTATTACTGTACTTAGTATATATTTAATATATATCACTCATCACCTCCCTTACAATATATGCATGGAAATAATACTATTCCGGGTGATAAATGGAAATGTTATCTTTGAATTTTGGAGTAAAACTTATCCCCCTGAATGGACATTAATATAATCGCCCTATTGTGTTGCCTAGGCTTAGGATAGATTTAATCACCCCATTCACTGTGCACAAAAAAATAATCTCTACCCAAAATTTTATTTTAATTATTTTTTTTTGTAATATTTTCAGAATTAACTCTAAGTGTCTTGCAGATACAAAAGCATCACCACGTGTATATCTGCCCCCTTTGCTAATAAATTAGAAACTTATAATGACATATGGATGGATTTAGGAGCTCTGAGGATCCCATTATATTTTGCCCCTGACACCTGAGCACCAGGAGCAGGGAGTGTAAACTCTGGAAACCCAAGACCCTATGTACTGAGAATTATGTCACCAGGAAAGGGCAAAAATGTGATCATTGTTGCACAAAGTAACACTCTGCTATTATTTCCAGGAGCCTAACAGTGAAAAAACTAACAATGGGATTCACTACAAACTGCAGCTGTTATATAGTAATGGTAAGTGCTTATTAGTGCATCCATAGTCACCATTCTAACAGAGAAAAATGTTCAATATTTCGACACTTTCACTGCAGCAAATGAAGACCTTATCCATTTGTAGCTGTCATTAAATATAATTGTTATATCTAACATTTCTAGAATGGAATGAAGCCAACAAGTTCTTCATCACACCTATCCATAGTCAATCTGCCGCACATGACATGAACTTTCTATAATATTTGTGTTAAGATAAATGCAAAGGAATACGATAAAAAAAAGAATAAATAAAATGGTAAAACAGAATAAATAAACCATTAATATGAAAGGCAAAATAATCAAATAGATTAAAATAATATAAGAAATACAATATATATTCCCAGTATGTATGGGGTTCTTTTTTTCTGGACAAATCATAATACTAATAATATTGGCTATGATTACTGATGATGAACTTCATGTTATAATTATATATCATAATAATTATAATGATAGACAACTTATATATATATTTTTTTCCCTACACAGGAGTTAGAACTGAACAAGATTTATACGTTCGGCTAATAGATTCAATGACCAAACAGGTGAGGAGATTTAGTTTCATTGCAAGGAGTGAAAAGTTTGTATCTGATATATACTTCATTTTTAATATAGTGACTTATGAAGAATCTACAGCCTCTATCTATTATCTATCTATCTATCTATCTATCTATCTATCTATCTATCTATCTATCTATCTATCTATCTATCTATCTGTTATGTATCTATCTATCTATTATGTATCTATCTATTATCTATCTATCTATCTATCTATCTATCTATCTATCTATCTAACATCTATCTATCTATCTATCTATCTATTATGTATCTATCTATCATCTATCCCCTATCTATCTATCTATCTATCTATCTATCTATCTATGTATTATCTGCCTATCTATTATGTATCTATATATTATGTATCTATCTATCATCTATCCCCTATCTATCTATCTATCTATCTATCTATCTATCTATCTATCTATCTATCTATCATAATTCATTTTGCATTGTATAGATCCCCATGTTATTATTATATATGTAGTAGGGTGAAAAGGCAGCTTGTTCCTATCTGCTCTCTCTTCACCTCTTAGTCCCCCATCTCCATAATTCAAGCTCCAAGCTCCAGGGGTCACCAGAACCCGTCCATTCCCTGCCTCCATCACCCAGTCTCTGTCACAGCTTGTAAATAACATAATTACACCTAGGTGCTTATTAAATAATTTAACCTGTCGTGTACAACTTCCCTGATAGGAACTAGAGGTTATCAATAAAATCCACAGCAATTATAAGGAGGGACAACACAGTGGAATTCATTCAATAGTCCAATGCCCTATCTCTATCTATCTATCTATCTATCTATCTATCTATCTATCTATCTATTATCTATCTATCTATCTATCCCATATCTATCTATTATCTATCTATCTATTTATCTATCTATTATCTACCTATCTATCTATCATCTATCTATCTATCTATCCCATATCTATCTATCTATCTATCTATCTATCTATCTATCTATCTATCTATTTATCTATCTATTATGTACCTATCTATCTATTATCTATCTATTTATCTATCTATCTATCTATCTATTATCTATCTATATATTATCTATCTATTATCTATCTATTATCTATCATCTATCTATTTATCTCTAAATATCTTTGCCAATAACTTTTATATATATATATCTTTTATAATAATATATTTATGTTATAATATAATATATATTAATGATAATCTGACTAATATAATAAATTGGAACATTTTGGAGTTTACTGACTTCCCTATCTTATTGCAGAAATATTAACGCGCAGGCAAAAGAACAAACTTGTTGTTTGTGTTGTCTTCTTAGCCCAGTTAATTTCGGATTTGTCACTGATGCCAC